>NC_073233.2:87763863-88066893 GCF_029281585.2 Gorilla gorilla gorilla | reverse complement strand
ATTTGGTTAAGAATATATATTGAGTAAGTGGCAATTCTAGAATTTGCATGCGGTGCTCTTGCTCCAAGGCCATCCTACTTCCGCTGTATTATGACAAATGTATTTACAGTCACGTTCAAAGGAGAAAAAGCTTATGTATATATCTTAGTCCATTTTGTGTTGCTATAACCAAATATCATAGACTGGGTAACTTATAGAGAAAACGAATTTATTTTTTACAGTTCTGGAGACTGAGAAATCCAGGGTTAAGGGTCCCACATCTGCTGAAAGCCCTCTTGCTGAGTCATTGCATGCTGGAAGGTGGAAGGGCAAGAAAGGGTGAGCCCAAGAGGGGAAGGAAGCTGAACTCATCCTTTTACCAGGAACACACCCTGGTGCTCAGTAACCCAGTGCAGTGAACAGGGTATTAATCCACTTATAAGGCCAGAGCCCTCATGACCTAAGCACCTCTTTAAAGTCCTGCCTCAACACTGCTGCATTGGGGATTAAGGATCCAACACATCAGCTTTGCATGACACATTCAAGCCACAGCAATGTCTAAGTGTGGAACTGATTTACAGAGGAACTAGGGAGAAAATGTGTCCCAGTATTCCCTTCATAACTCATAGCCCAACTCTGACAAGGTACAAAGACTGATGGATTTTTCACATGTTAACTGCATGCTCACCACCTGTATAAATACAATTTCTGGAACCCTAAGAGTGGCCCAAAACAGGTTCCATTTTTCATTTTGTAAAACAAGAACTTGGTGACTGCTAAATAGTACATGTTGACAGCTGGGCAGCAGAGTCTTGGAGCAGCAGCACAGGAAAGCATAACTGATATGCTCAAAATGGCACTGAACTAGAGAGAATCCATCAAGACTGAGCTGACTGCATCTGGACAGTGGGATCATTTGGGGGATGGTTTCCAAAATGTCTACTCTTATTACTTTGTCCTTTCTCTTCAAACACCAATGCAAAAATCCCTGTTTTCAAATTGGTCTTGATAGTGTCTCTTCTCCACCTACTTTGTGGCAGCTTCCGGCAACAGCCCTGAACATACCCTCCTCTTGGATTTTTGACAGAGTCCAATATTCAGTTGCTTTTTTTCTGGCACTGACTTCTGAAGTATGCTTCTCGTTCAATCTTGCACTACACCAGGGCAGCAGAATACATTTTTTTTGTTGCAGGTATACAGAGGGAGAAAATGTGATGGAATAAACCTTCACTGAATTTGCATACAAAGCTACAAATGACTGCTTTAAATTTTTTTTCCAACAGCAACTCTTACATGAACCAACTGACATTCAAGGTAGGTACTTACGTGGTAACCATCTCTTGTTCATCAAGACTCAGGATGGAGGGAGGGCAAGATGGCCAACTAGATGTAGCCAGGTGGAACAGTTCTCACTGAGGGAGTGAGATAACCGGCATGCTCCTAACAGATCTTGAGAGGAAAGGCACCGAGAGTGGATGAAGGAGAGGCACAGAAGCTGGGCTGAAGAGGAAATCAGGGAACCCTGCATGGGGCTACTGCACACTCGGACTCATACCCAGCACCCCATGGCTTTGGGGGAATGGGTGAGTTGAACTGGCAAGTAGCAATCAGCTCTAGCTACAGACCTCTGGAACTCTGGCAGAAGGAGACACCTTAACCATCATGAACAATGGAGTTGAGAAGGAGAGCTACTCAGAGAAGTGGTAGGGGGCAGCAAGCCTGCTGATGTGGAGCCCACAGGGTTTGGTTCAGGAGCATCTATAGTGGGGCACAGCCAGGGACGGCCATACCCCTAGGCTTGACTTGTTCCCATAGGTTACTTTAGCCTTAGAGAACTGTCAGTCCTGAACCCTGCAGGGCAGTCTTGCCTATCAGATGAGGCCAGTCCCACCTGAGTACCCCTTAGTTTGCAGGCCTCTCCTGTGGCCCCAGTCTGGCCATACCAGCTTACAGGGCAGTCTTGGGTGCCCTAGGGGCCTGCACCATAGCTTCTGTACTGGCAGAGCATGCCTGACCAGTGGAAAACTCCAGTAGGGCAGCCTCCATGGCCACGCACCAGGCTGCCCACTCCCTCCCCATACTGCAGCTTCCCCCAGTCCCACAGCAACTCCCCACATCACTTTGCTGGTGCATGTCTATGTGGGCAGGTTTTGCTTTCCTTGCCCCACCAGCATGTGAGAGTGCGGTCCGCACCCCTCCCCTGCTGACAACCATTGAAGATAGAGCCTTGGTGGGTACAGAGCCAGCCAGTGCTGCCTCCACTAGCACCCTGCCCTTGCACTAACACTGCAAAGAGAACAGCGGATTATCCTCCATCCTGAAAAATCACTCCTGCTTACAGGGCACAGAGAAGGCACCTAGACCTGGTCCCACCAGTACTTTGCCCAAGAACAAACATTACTTCCAGCATGACCAGGCACACAGTTCCCAGCAGGTGCCTACTGCACCCCCAGCTGTGTTGTCTCTGCCACTGTGGTGAACGTCCAAAGAGAGGCAGGCTACCCAGCACCCACTAACATTCTGCCACAGCTGCCACTATGAGGGCAAATTCCACTGTCACTGCACTGTGAAACACTTTGGCTGTCACCACCCATAGAAGTGTAGTGACCAGTGGTCCAGGAGCATGTTGAACCCTACAGTGCAGTAGATTCCTAACCTCAAGGAGCCAGAGAACAAAGTTGGGGCCCAATACAAGTCCCCAGAGTTACAGCTTGTAGTCCAGGAGTTGAGAGCAGAGCACTGGCCCCTTAAAATCTTCCAGAAATGAAGCCAGTTGAATGAATTCACCTTATACCACAATCAAACCCTCAAGGTCATCAAGTAAGATGAAAGAAAAAAAAAAATCCAAAGATCAGCAGCCTCACAGATTGAAGGTAGATAAGCCCACAAAAATGACAAAGAATCAGTGCAAGAACCCTGACAACTCAAAACACCAGAGTGCCTTTTTTTTCCCCCAAATGACTACATCACCTCTCCAGCAAGAGTTCTGAACCAGGCTGAGATGACTTAACTGACAGATATAGAATTCAGAATATGGATAGGAATGAAGATCATTGAGCTACAAGAGTATGTTGAAACCCAATCCAAGAAAGTTAGAAATCATGATAAAACAATGCAGGAGCTGACATAACATGCAGCATAAAAAAGAACATAACCAACCTGGTAGAGGTGAAAAACACACTACAAGAATTTTATAATGCAACTACAAGTGTTAATAGCAGAATAGACCGAGCAGAGGAAAGATTCTCAGAGCCTAAAGACTGGCTATTTGAAATAAGAGAGTTAGACAAGAATAGAGAAAAAAATGAAAAAAAAAAAAAAACTCAGAGAAATATAGGATTTTGTAAAGAAACCAAATCTATGCCTCATTAGTGTCCCTGAAAGAGATAGAGAGAATGGAACCAACTTGGATTTCATATTTCAGAATAGCAACAATGAAAACTTCCCCAACCTAGCTAGAGAGGCCAAGATTCAAATTCAGGAAATGCAGAGAATCCTAGTAAGATACTTCACAAGAAGATTATCCCCAATACATATAATCAATATATTCTCCAAGGTCTAAATGAAAGAGAAAAAAAATGTGAAAGGCAGCTAGAGAGAAAGGTTAGGTCATCTACAAAGGGAGGCCCATCAGACTAAGAGCAGACCTGTCTGCAAAAGCCCTACAAGCCAGAAGAGATTGTGGGCCAATATTCAACATTATTGAAGAAAAGGAGTTCCAATGTGGAATTTAATATTCTGGCAAACTAAGATTCCAAGCAAAAGAGAAATTAGATCTTTTTCAAACAAGCAAATGCTGAGGGATTTTGTTACCACTAGACCTGCCTAACAAGACCTCCTGAAGGAAGCATTAAATATGGAAGGAAAAGACTGTTACCAGCCACCACAAAAACACACTGAAGCACACAGACCAGTGACACTATAAAGCAACCACATAAACAAGTTGGCAAAATAACCAGCTAACATCATGAAGACAGGATGAAATCCATGCATATCAATACTAACCTTGCATGTAAATGGGCTAAATGCCCCAATTAAAAGAAACAGAGTGGCAAGCAGGAGAAAAAACTAGCACCCATTGGTATGCTGTCTTCCAGAGACCTGTTTCACATGTAATGACACCTATAGGCTCAAAATAAAGAGGTGGAGAAAAATCTACCCAGAAAATGGGAGACAGAAAAAATGAGGGGTTGAAATCCTAGTTTCTGAAGCAAAACAGACTTTAAACAACAAAGATCAAAATAGACAAAGAAGGGCATTACGTAGTGGTAAAGGGTTCAACTCAACAAGATCTACCTCTCCTAAATACATATGCATCCAAGACAGGGGCACTCAGATTCAAAAAGCACATTGTTTGGGACCTGCAAAGAGACTTGGATTCCCACAAAATAGTAGTGAGAGGCTTTAACACTCCACTGACAATATAACACATATTATTGAGATAAATACTTAACAAAGATATTCAGAATCTAAACTCAGCACTGGATCAAATGGACCTGATAGACATCTGTATTACTCTCCACCCCGAAACAACGGAGACAACATTCTTCTCATTGCCACATGGCACATACTCTAAAATCAATCACATAATGAGAAGTAAAACACTTATCTGCAAATACAAAAGAATTGAAATCATAACCATCTTTTGGACCACAGCACAATCAAATTAGAAATGAAGACTAAGAAATTCACTCAACCCCACACAATTAAATGAAAGTTGAATAACCTGCTTGTGAATGACTTTTGGGTAAATAATGAAATTAAGGCAGAAATCAAGAAATTATTTGAAAGTAATGAGAACAAAGATACAACATACCAGGATCTCTGGAACACAGCTAAGGCAGTGTTAAGAGGGAAATTTGTAGCACTAAACGGCTATGTCAGAAAGTTAGAAAGATGCTGGGCATGGTGGCTCATGTCTGTAATCCCAGGACTTGGGAGGCCAAGGCAGGGGGATCACCTGAGGTCAGGAGTTTGAGACCAGCCTGGCCAGCATGGTGAAACTCTGTCTCTTCTAAAAATACAAAAGTTAGCCAGGTGTGGTGGTGCATGTCTGTAGTCCCAGCTACTCATGAGGCTGAGGCATGAGAATCGCTTGAACCCGGGAGGCAGAGTTGCAGTGAGCAAAGATTGCACCACTGCACTCTAGCCTGGACAACAGAGCGAGACTCTGTCTCAAAAAAAAAAAAAAGAGTTAGAAACATCTCAAGGTAACAACCTAAAATCACAACTAGAAGAACTAGAGAACCCAGAAAAAAAACAACCAGAAAGCTAGCAGAAGACAAGAAATAACCAAAATTAGAGCTGAACTGAAGGACAGAGACATGAAAAACCACTCAAAAAATAGAGAAATTCAGGAGTTGGTATTTTGAAAAAGTTAATAAAATTGATAGACTGCTAGCTAGACTAATAAGAAAGAAAAGAGAGAAGATTTAAAGGAACACAATCAGAAACAAAGAGAATGATATTACCACTGACCCTATGGAAATACAAACAATCATCAGAGAATATTATGAATACCTCTATACATATAAACAAAAAAAATGTAGAAGAAATTGATAAATTCTTGGACACATACACCTTCTGATATGGTTTGGCTGTGTCCCTACCCAAATCTCATTTTGAATTGTAGTTCTCATAATTCCCACATGTCCTGGGAGGGACCGAGTGGAACGTAATTGAATCATGGGGGTGGTTACCCTCATGCTGTTCACATGATAGTAAGTGAGTTCTCACAAGATCTGATGGTTTAAAAAGGGGCTTTCCCCCATTTGCACAGCACTTCTCTCCCTGCTGCCATGTGAAGAAGAATGTGTTTGCTTCCCCTTCTGCCGTTATTGTAAATTTCAAGAGGCCTCTCCAGCCATGCGGAACTGTGAGTCAATTAAACTTCTTTTATTGATAAATTACCTAGTCTCAGGTATTTCTTTATAGCAGTGTGAGAACAGACTAATACACCTTCCCAGTACTGAACGAGGAAGAAATTTAATCCCTAAACAGACCAATAATGACTCTGAAATTGAGTTAGTAATAAATAGCCTACCAGCAATAAAAAAGAAGCCCAGGACCAGACAGATTCACAGCTGAATTCTACCAGCTGTACAAAGAAGAGCTGGTACCATTTCTGCTGAAAGTATTTCAAAGAAGTTGAGCAGGAGGAACTCCTCCGTAACTCATTCTAGGAGGCCAGCATCACCCTAACAGCAAAACCTGTCAGAGACACAACAAAAAAAGAAAACTTCAGACCAATATCCTTGATAAACTTTGATGCAAAAATTGTCAACAAAATACTGGCAAACTAAATCCAGCAGCGCATCAAAAAGCTTATCCACCACAATCAAGTAGGCTTTATCCCTGGGATGTAAGGTTGGTTCAACATAGACAAATCAATAAATGTGATTCATCATGTAAACAGAACTAAACACAAAAAAACCACATGATCATCTCAGTAGATGAAGAAAAGGCTTTTGATAAAATCCAGCAACCCATTCATGTTAAAAACTCTCAATAAACTAGGTACTGAAGGAACATACCTCAAAATAATACGAGCTATCTCTGACAAACCCACCACCAACATCATACTGAATGGACAAATGCTGAAAGCATTCCCCTTGAAAACCAGCACAAGACAAAGATGCCCTCTCTCACCACTCCTATTCGACATAGTATCGGAAGTCCTTGCCAGAGGAATCAGACAAGAGAAAGAAATATAGGGCATCCATATAGGAAAAGAAGGAGTCAAACTATCCTTGTTTGCAGATGACATGATCCTATATCTAGAAAACCCCATAGTCTCAGCCCAAAAGCTCCTTAAGCTGACAAACAACTTCAGTAAAGTCTCAGGATACAAAATCAACATTCAAAAATCAGTAACAGTCCTGTACACCAATAACAGTCAAGCCAAGAGCCAAATCAGAAACACAATTCCATTCACAACTGCCACCAAAAGAATTAAATACCTAGCAAAACAGCCAACCAGGGAGCTGAATATCTCTACAAGGAGAGCTACAAAACACTGATCGTAGAAATCAGAGATGACACAAACAAATGGAAAAACATTCTATGCTTGTCAATAGGAAGAATCAATATTGCTAAAATGGTCATACTGCCTAAAGTAATTTATAGGTTAAATGCTATTCCTATCAAACTACCATTGAGATTCCTCACAGAACTAGAAAAAACTATTTTAAAATTTATATGGAACAAAAAAGGCTGAATAGCCAAGGCAGTCCTAAGTAAAAAGAACACAGCTGAAAGCATCATACTCTCTGACCTCAAACCACATCACAGGGCTAAAGTAACCAAAACAGTGTGGTACTTGTACAAAAACAGACACACAGACCAAGGGAATAGAATAGAGTGCCCAGAAATAAGACCATACACCTACAATTCTCTGATCTTTGACAAACCTGACAAAAACAAGCAATGAGAGCAGGATTCCCTATTTAATAAATGGTGCTGGGACAACTGTCTAGCCACATGCAAAAGACTGAAAATGAGCCCCTTACTTACACCATATATAAACATTAACGCAAGATGGATAAAAGACTTAAATGTAAAACCCAAAACTATAAAAACTTTGGAAGACAACCTAGGTAATACCCTTCTGGACACAGGAATGGGCAAAGATTGCATGATGAAGACAACAACAATAAAAATTAACAAATGGAATATAACTAAACTAAAGAGCTTCTGCACAGTGAAAGAAACTATCAACACAGTGAACAGACAACCTACAGAATGGGAGAAAAATTTTGCAAACTATGCATCTGACAAAAGTCTAATATCCAGCATCTGTAAGGAACTTAAACAAATGTACAAGAAAAAAACCCATTAAGAAGTAGGCAAAGGACATGAACACTTTTCAAAACAAGACGTATATGTGGCCTACAATCATATAAAAAACAGCTCAACTCATTGATTATTAGAGAAATGCAAATCAAAACACAATGAGATACCATCTCACATCAGTCAGAGTGGCTATTATTAAGAAGTCAAAAAATAACAGATGCTGGCGAAGCTGAAAAGAAAAAGAAACACATATACACTGCTGGTGGGGGTGTAAATTAGTTTAACCATTGTGGAAAACAGTATGGCGATTCCTCAAAGGCCTAAAAACATAACAACCATTTGACCCAACAATCCCATTACTGGGTATATTCCCAAAGGAATATAAATCATTCTATCATAAAAACACATGTGCGTGTATGTTCACTGCAGCACTATTTATGATAGCAAAGACATGAAATCAACCTAAATGCCCATCAATGGTAGAATAAAGAAAATATGGAACATATACACCATGGACTACTGTGCAGTCATAAAAATGAGAGCATGCCCTTTGCAGGAACATGGATGGAGCTGGAGGCCATTATCCTTAGCAAACTAATGCAGGAACAGAAAACCAAATACTACATGTTCTCACTTATAAGCAGGAGATAAATGATGAGAACACATGAACACATAGAGAGGAACGACACACAGTGAAGTCTTCAGAGGGTAGAGGGTGGGAAGACTACTCAGGCTAATTATGGGAGTCCAGATATAATACTGAGGCACCCATGCCTCAGTTTTCTCATTTACAGAGTTTAGATCTCTGTGATACCTACCTGAGATAATGTGGGGAAAGCAATTAGAGTAGTATCCAGCAGATGATAGGTATTCACAAATGTATGTTGTTGTATCACAGATGCATGCCGATATACTGATTTAAATGATAATTACTTTTGTTATTATTATTTACCATCACTCACTGGATTTAGGCATAATTTTCTAATGTGTACAGGCTTTGTGCTTTGAATTTTTATCTCCTTTATTCTCTTGCTGTTTTTTTCTTTTTTCTCTATTTCTTCCTTTTCTCCTTCCTTCCTCTTTCTGCCTCTCTCTCTCTCCTTTCTTCACTTTTTCTTTCTTTTCTTTTCTTTTACTTTTTCTTGCTTCCACAAATATGCCATGATCATAAATGATGTATTCTAGATATGTGAGATACAAAAGACAAGCCAGACAGATCCCATCCTTAAGGAAAATGCAGTCTTAACAGAAAATAAGAAGGAAGAAGAAATATATTATCAACAAGGGAGAAAATGCTAAATATCAGAGGAAAAGTCCAGCTAAATTTCTTTAGAATGCCATAGGTGAAACAGCTCACTTTAAAAGATGAAAGACTATTTCCAGGGGTAGAATTTAAGTAATTGATAATAATAGCAACTCACCTTTTGCAGGCTGTAATGTACCAGGCATGTTACATACATTATCTCATTTAATGCTCCAGCCTTCCTTGATGATTTAACACAAAAACCTAGTCTCTTACCTGCCAGTATCCCTCTGGGCTTTGACACAATGAGGTACAATATGCATATTTGAGAATGAAAGAAAAAGGCATTCAGTAAATCAAATAATGGGAATTGAGGCTCCAAAGAGGAAAGGTTTGTAGCATAACAGAAAATCATATAATCTTTAATTAAAATACCTTGAAAATAAATCAGGTAGGCACACACTCTCACACACACACACACACACACACACACACACACACACATATACGCGTGCATAGGCTCTATTCTGGGTTCTGTAAATTCTTCTAATTTAATAAACTTGATTCGCATTTTGGGTCCGGGAGTTAGCTAGAACTACTTTTTAATTTCAGCTCTTCCACTCCCTGCTTGAAGGACTCCTAGCAGCTATTCAACCTCTCTAAACCTTAATTTCCTCATCTACGCAAAGTGCACAATTATGTCTTCTTCCAGGATTACTCTGAAAGCTGAGATGAAGCATGAGACATGCTTGTCAGAGGGCTTGGCATGTAGCAGAAACTCAACAAATGTAAAATGTCAAAAATGCTACCTGCTCTAAGGTTTGTTGTGAAGCTTATATATCACCTAGGATTGTGGCTGACAGATGTTGGGACTCACAAAATGTAGATTCCCTTTCTCCCCTGGGAAGACAACGTCAAGGAGGGAGGCAGGGGCTCTCAGAGCAGCTGTGCCATGTATGAGACTCCCTGAGGCACCAGGTGCCTCCAAAAGTACCCAGGTGTTGCCCCAGGTGCTGTCATGCCTGAAGACTGCAAGAGTGGAAGAGGCTCCTGGCACTTGCTGCTCCTGCTCACTCTCTTTTAGATTCAATTCACCTAGCACAACCTAAGCTGGGAAGGAAGACTGGCTCATGTTATGCAAAGTTTAGTGTAAACCTCTTTCTTCTGAGTGTAAATATTATGTGCCCACTCTATGTGCATGCTTGGTGGAATTCTTTTTATTCTTTATTTATTTTAATTAGTTTAATATATTCAAGCCTGGAACTGAGCAAAGCTGGGAATGTCTTTTTGTTCCTAGCTATGCCTTGAAATAAGAACAAGGTAAAAATGAATTTCTGCACTCTAAGTTTGTGTGTGCTTCACTCATTCTATATATTTTTAGCTAAGACCATTGCTTATTATATCTCATAATAAAAAAAGAAAAAAAATGTGGATTTTAGAGTTCTCACACGTACCAGGCTCTGTGCTAGGTTTTTTCATAGTTTATTTAATTCTCACGACAGTTCTCTGGATGGAGAGTATAGGGTTAAGTAGTTTCTCTTAAGTCATATATCCAGGGGTAGCTTGAGCCAGAATTTAAAAATTGG
Organism: Gorilla gorilla gorilla; assembly: GCF_029281585.2. Taxonomy (NCBI): domain Eukaryota; kingdom Metazoa; phylum Chordata; class Mammalia; order Primates; family Hominidae; genus Gorilla; species Gorilla gorilla. The sequence goes on along the minus strand of NC_073233.2, from coordinate 88,056,294 downwards.
GCATATCTAGCTCCAGCATTCACATTACAATCATTTCATAAATGAGGAAACTAAGTCCAAGGAAATGTTATACCTAAGGCCATACCCAGTAGTTAGTGGAAAAAACTAGCATTCAAACACTGAACTTTTGACCCCAGTCCAAAATAATTTATTTTCATATATGCCTACCTTCTTTTCATTAAAAAAAATTTATAGCTATGTGCAGTGGCTCACACCTATAGTCCTAGCACTTTGAGAGGCCGAGGTGGGAGGATTGCATGAGCTCTGGACTTTGAGGCCAGCTTGGGCAACATAGCAAGACACTGTCTCTACAAAATTTGCAGGGCATGATGGTATGTGCCTGTCATTCCAGCTATTCAGGAGGCTGAAGCAGGAGGATGGCTTGAGCTTGGGAGTTTGGGGCTGCAGTGAGTCATAATGGTGCCACTGCACTCCAGCCTGGGTGATAGAGCAACATTCCAACTCAAAAACCAAAAATTATACACATGACTTTGTCTCTACTATTTACAAGGTACTGTTTAAGGTGCAGGAGAAGATATAATAATGAAAAGTCTAACAGAATCCATAGCTTTAGTGAAGATAAAGTGGGGGAAGAAAATATAAGTACATCAATCACATAAATGTGAAAAAGAAAAGATATCAAAGTACTAAGAGCCCAAAGAAAGGTGCAAAGGGGTGTTAGGGGAGAAACCAGTGAAAGCATAACAGGGTGACTCTTAAGAAAGTGGCCGGGCGTGGTGGCTCAGGCCTGTAATCCCAGCACTTTGGGAGGCCGAGGTGGGTGGATCACGAGGTCAGGAGATCAAGACCATCCTGGCGGACACTGTGAAACCCCGTCTCTACTAAAAATACAAAAAAATTAGCTGGGCATGGTGGCGGGCACCTGTAGTCCCAGCTACTCGGGAGGCTGAGGCAGGAGAATGGCGTGAACCCGGGAGGTGGAGCTTGCAGTGAGCCGAGATTGCACCACTTCGCTCCAGCCTGGGCAACACAGTGAGACTCTGTCTCAAAAAAAAAAAAAAAAGAAAAAAAAAAAGAAAGTGACTGCGGACTATATTATATTTGATGATCAAGGAGGGCCTCCTTGAGGAGGTGATATTTAAACTGGGTCCTGAATGCCAGGGCAGAAAGCTGATGCAATAGTTCCAAAGCAGAATGGGAAGAAGGTAATAGTGTTGAGCCACATTCCTCCATCTCACCTGTTATAAACTGAATGTTTGCTGAGTGAATGATGCCTGAGCCCAGGGAGCAATGGAGAGACCTGGGGCAGTGAAGTCAGACATGTGGGTCAGGGTGAAGTCTTAGATTTTGTTGCAAGTGCAGTGGAGAGTCCCTGGGGCCATACATGCAGGGTTTTCACAAGCTCACTCTACTGTTGTGCAGAGAACAGATTGTAAAGAACAAGTGTGGAAGTAAGGGGAAGAGTAAGGAGGCCACTGTAGTTTTTCCAATGAGAGAGGTCGCTGGCTTAGAGTAGAAATGGAGAATAGTGAACAGATGTGAAATGCATTTTCAAGATAGAGCAAAAGGACAAGTATGTGAGTTCCATGAGGGTAAGAATTTTTATTTGTTTTATTAATATCTGTATCATTAATGCCTAGGACAATAACTAGCACATAGTAGGTGCTCAATATTTGCTAGGTGATGGAATGGATTAATTGGAAGTGGAGTAAAGAAAAACTGTATGATCAAGAACAACTTGGGTTTTGGTTTTATCAGCAAGACGGATGATTATGGCATTTACTAAGAATTTGGGAAACACTGGGGGCATGGGCAAGAGTTGTTAGTGATAATGTGATGTCTGAGATGCATCTTAGACATTCCAGGGGAGATATCAAGTAGGTCTCCAGTGTGAGAGTCTTTGCCTCTTTATTCTCATTCAAGGGTTAAGTAATGAAAGTGAAGGAGAAGAAGTGGATTTGAAGAGATGCAAAAATGTAAAATATTCATCTGGTGAGTTGAAAGACAAATGTATTAAGGAAGGACTGTAGGATCACCAGGAATTCTGGAATACCTCTTAGGATTTTTGGTCATACTTCTAAAGTGAGACCAGTCAGCAAAGCTGTGTGTGTCTCCTAGAATGTTTAGTTGTCATGTGAAGAAACAGAGTTGGTAGGATAATTATATTTAAATAGATTTACATAGGTTTAGAGCTCTCCCAGGAAAGAAGGGTGAAGGGAATATAATTAACTATGTTTGCAAAGGAGTGGTTATAGTGTTGAGCCACATGGTCTCAGCTGAATAAGGAGGTAAGTAAGAAAAAGAAGAAATGGAATAGATAGAAAACAAAAGGAGAAGTATAAATGATTTTCATTAAGTTTAAGGAGGCCAGTATGGGGGTATAAAAGTAAGTGACCTGGACATGGAGGAAGTGGTAAAATAATTGTGGATGGTGGGGATGTAATAGCTCAGGCTGCCATAACAAAGCACTATAAACTGGCTGCTTAAAAACGAAAATATATTTTGTCACAGTACCAGAGACTGGAACTTCAAGATCAGAGCACCAGCATGATTGGATGCTGGTGAGAGCTCTCTTCCTGACCTACGGTGGTGGCTGTCTTCTTACATGGACTTTCCTCACTGTGAACATGGAGAGAGATCTGGAGACAGAGGGAGACAGAAAGAGAGAAAGAGAATGTTTTTTCTTTTATAAGGTCACTAATCCCATCATGAGGGCCCCACCCTCAGGACCTAACTAACCCGAGTTACCTTCCAAGGACCACATCTCCAAATACCACTATATTGGGAGTTAGACTTTCAAAATGTAAGTTTTTTGTTGTTGTTGTTGGGGGTGGGGAGCAAACATTCAGTTCATAACAGGTGAGATGGAGGAAAAATCAATAGAGCTGAATGTAAAGAACAGAGTGAAAAAAAGCATTGATTGGATCATCCAAATGAATCTTAAAAAGCGCTAAGAATTTTGGAATGAGTAGAGATGAAGAAGAAATAGCAAACCAGGTGCTAAAATCATCAGTGAATGAGGAGATTGAAGAGGAGGCAGGTAGTTGACAGCAATCAGAAAGATGATTGTGTGATAAAGTCTAATGTTGTCTATTTCAAATAAGTTATGTTTTTGGAGGAGGAAGATGAAAATGTTTGAAAGAAGGGAGAAAGAAACAGCCACCTCACACCCAGTCTCTGATGTGGGAATAAAAAACAAAACTAGCCACACTAAAGATAGTTACAGGGAAATAAGGTGTAATTGTTGGCCAGGTAAGACAAGAGGTAGAAGACAAGAACTTTGAGACAGCAGTTGAAAAGTTAGAGGAGTGTGCTGATAGGTGACTGAGTTCTAGGATGCACAATGCAAGACCAGGATGATGGTAGAAGACTGGGGGGAAACTGGCACTAGCAAATGTAGGGTGAGTAGCTGCTGTCCTTGGTCTTGGTAGTCTCCTGGAAGAAGATGGATAATTGTTTAATATAGATGGTATTGTGCAAATCTTCCCTCCAGCAGCTCTTGCAGGTGTGATGGCCCAGAGCATGACAGAAGGCGTCTCGGTGATACTACTTCCTTAGAAAGCTGGGAGAACTAGCCATCTGGGGGCTTTCCTTTCTTCTGGCCATGAAAAGGGTGTGCTAGTTCTACAAGGGATATGGTAGGACCTTGGGGTGGGGTGAAGGTAGCGTACTAAACGGGGTATTGACATAGCATGTTCTTTCCTGAAGGAAGTGGCAGTATGAGAGGAGAAGGCATGCCCATTTTTGTCAGGCTATGACTTCAGTTGCGTACTGAGTATTTGATAACTTTAATACTTTGTTCTGTGTGCATGGTATAGATCCTGAATACAGACTGACAAACATACTTCCAGTTATATTTAGTCTTAATTTTTCTATAGGCATGTGATGCGGTATACTATAGTAGAATGATCATAGGCTTTAGAGTCGGGTGACTCTGGGTTTGAATTCCTCTTCTGATCTTTATTAATTATGTGGCTCAACAATATCTGCTTTCCTTATATCTATTAGTCCCTACCTCTTCAGTGAGTAACAAATAACTCCACTTACCTGTATCTGCATTTCTTTGAATGAGCACTTTCTCTGAAACAGGGAAAGGACCACTTTGCCTAGAAGACTGGATGGGGCAGGGAACTAACATCCTTGCGACAGTCATTAAGCAATGGCTGACAAAAGTTTGTGAATGACACTTCAGTTTCATTTTCTCTCACTTGGGACAATCCAGTGAAACTCAGGTCTTACCATAGACTGTGTGCTCCAGTGGGTCCCAGTTTGGTGACTGCTGGCTTGATAAAGCACTTCTCGTCACAGACCTTCCCTTACTTATCTCACTGCCTGACTTCTACAGGTGTGTTCTTCCAAATAATCTACTTGTAATCAACTCCTTCTCTCTACCTGCCTCTGGGGAACCCAAACCAAGACAACAGATTTGTAAATTGCATAAATTATTTGAGCCTCAGTTTTCTCATCTGAAAACTAGGGCTAGTTATACTTTTTTTTTTTCCCCACAAGGTCATTCCAGATTTAAATTAAAGACTATGAATAAAGCACCTAGTATGTTCCTTGGAACAGGTAGGCACCAGGTCAGTGAAAAATATTCTTCCCCTTTCCTCACCCTTCTAATTCTGCAGATGCCTCAGAGCAGAGACAGGCAATGACTGAGCAGGAGAGACCACCTAATAAGCAAGGACTGATTCTGCTGAAGATAACTTCACCTGTCTTGAAGGTGCCCCAAGCTGGTCTGGATTTTAGTAATGAGGAACTTGGCAGTAATGGGGGCTTTGGCAGGAATACACTTAGGGACTGGGCAGACTTGTGGCAATTAAAAGTTGGTTTCTAATAATAAACAGTTTAATGTAATAAACTTAAATTAATAATACTTTAAGATTATTAGATGATAGTAATAATGATGATAAGGTCATAATTGTGGTGTTCAATGCTGTACCAGGCAAATAGGAAAAAAAAATAATAATAATGTTTGCCTGTAGCAACCACAGGGGCAATGTGAGAAAAGAGGATTCTTACTTATGGATAGTGGCTACTGGAGCTCTTTATTGAAAAAAGTCTTAGGTGCTAGGCTGAGGAGTTTCGTTTCCTGAAAGCAGAATTTTTTAAAACATAGAAGTGTTGCTCAAGGCCCATCCTGTCAATCAAAATATCAGAAATGAAACGAACATAGGAAAGGAGTTGAGTTACTGGTTTTTTGGGCCTGTAACTATTGTGTAATGAGCCAGTTTTTTTCTAAGTCCCTTCTAAATGTGGAGCTGGACATTTTCAAAGGCCAGTGTTACCTCTCAGGAATGCAGGAATAGTCTCTGTTCTCTACATTTCTTTGTCACTGGGGCAATTTGCATGAAAATGGGATTTCTATTACTTCTTCTCTGCTTCTTGGGCTTATTTCTTTCTTCAGAGCTGAAAGTAATACCATGGCCAGCCAGCTTCAGGCATTCATAATTAAAAATAAGCGGGAACTTAAAAGAACTCACTGCAATTAAAAGAGTAACCTCTTGCATTCTGGGAGCTGAGGAGTCAACCTGATCTGTAATTATGTTATGTAAAGTGTGACCATGAGCTCAAAGGCAAAGGCAGCAAGGCAAGAGAGCACCAGAGGAAGAAAGGAAGGGCCACTGAGATGGATCATTAAATTGTGGAATTAGGACACACACAGTGATAGATAAGCAATCTTAGCTCAATAGCTGGGCAGGGGGAAAGACCGAGAATGCAGGAGTCACAGAGTTCCTGGGTGAAGATGCTCTTGGAATAGTCTCTTTTTTTAATGAGTTCCATTATAGGTGTTAAGGATTCTCCCTCCCTCTTTTTCTCCCTCTCACTCCTTCAGCTTGTCTAGCATTGACTTTCCCTTTCTTACCCAGTGCTGTGGATCTTAAAGGTAAGGACTTCCAGCCATTCCTCAATGGCCCACTGTAGCCAATAATCGCTGAGTACCTAGTAAATACCAAGCACTATAAACACAGAGATGAATAAACAATATTGTCCATGAGGAGCTCATAATTGAGGGAGAGACAGCAAAGTAATGCAAAATAACTATAAAAGAGTGGGATGAATACAGTAATAGACACATCTGCTACAGTACTCTGTAGATGTCATTGAGACCCTGCTTTGCATCAAGGGCTTTCTGAGTACTGTCTCTCTTTCTTATAATATCCCCATGAAATTAAATGTATTTATTCTGACTACATGTGTTTAATGGCCAGTAGGTATCATGTTTATGGCATTACTAATAAGTATTATTGCCCAGAGATTTTAAGTGCCTTTAGTTATACAACTAAAATGTGGCGAGTCCAAGATATATCTGGTTTTAAGCTCATGCCAAGAACAGGAGTCATATAGAAGAAGGAATGTTTGTTTCTTTTAGGAGTGGGCATGGGTTGGATAGGAACTGAAGAAAGGAAAATCACATAAGAGAAGACCTCACACTGGAGGTGATGACTGAGCCAAGTTTGAAAGTTTTGCCAGAAAGTCCTGAATTGAATATAATAATGTAAGAATCCTCTCACCTCTATGATTCTATATTATTCTTTCCATTATACTTTAAAATGCTTCTTCTGATTTGTTTCCTTGATTATAGTAGAAATATCTCACTTATCCCTATTACTTGTGTGAGCCCTGCATACTCTAGATGAAACGTTAATCATCAGTATACCCAGAAATAGTTAATTTAGATACATTATTTAGGACTAAACATACTTTATATTCATTATAGAAGATGAAGGTTATGTATTCCAAAATGGGAATACTGTTTTTTATTATTCAATCATTTATTCATCACACACTCAGTGAATGCTAATGCTCACTTTGATCCCAGGCATTGAGCTTCCTAGAGTTCAAAACTGTAATCTCCAACTGCCCACTGAACAGCTCCAATTGAGTTTCAAGAGTCATCAACACCATGTATCCAAATCTGGCTTCATCACAATCATTCCAAAGCTGTTTCTCTTTTCATGTTTCTAGCCTTTGTTGGACATATCACCATCCATAGTGCTATCTAAGCTAGCATCTAAAGAATAAGGTATACATCCTATTTTTCCTCAGACTCTCATCCCAGGAATCACTCTCAGACCGAGATCTCCTTTTCCAGTGTAACTGTCTTTGCTCGGACCATCTCATCTCTTACCCCAACTTTCACAAAAGCCTGCTCACTGGTCTCCCTGACTCCAGGCTTTCCCCACTCCAACATTCCATTTCTATCACAGTGATCTCTGGAGTTTGCATGCATGACTGTTTCAACCAGTAGACTCTGAGTCATTTGAGGACCCAGATGATGTCTTCCTAGCCATCACATATCCCAGGGCATGGGTGCTGGTATGCAGTAAGTGCTCAGTGAATGTTTATTGTTTGTTGGACCCTAGGGTGGGGCAGATGGAGAAGAAAGAAGAAAGTGCCAAAAGATAAGGATATCAGTGCCAAACTACACATCTTCTTGTGAAATTATCTATAAAGAGGGATAAGCCAGGGTCTCTGAAAAGGATATCAATATACCTTCTTACCTCCAGGGGAGTGAATAGTTTTCTGTGTATATAACTGCCATTTATCACAGGAATTTTCTGCGTGAAACAAGTGAGGGGGGTGGATAGAGAAATAAATCAAAAGTAAACACTGTTTGAGCTCGTTATATAATATGTGTCAAGCTTAGAAGCAAATATATATCTGTATCTATCTAGCTATATATACACATCTCCTGTTTTTAACCTTTTAATAAGTCATAGAGCTAGAATGTGGTACAGCCAGGATTAAACCCCAGGTCCACATGGTTGTGAAGCCCTAGCTCTTATCAATGAGGGAGGACTTGTTTGATATGAGGCTGGTCCAACTGAACAGTTGAAATGATAAGAAAAGCCTGAGAGTGCCTATTTTTCCTGAGTTGGTTCTTTTATGTGAGAGCATCATTCAGGGGCCTGGTTTGGGAGAGAAAGGAAGACTGGCTTTTGCTATGTGCTTGTATTTGACATCTCCATCCAAAATACCTGTTATGCACTGAAAGTCATAGAAAAACTATTTGTAGTTGGAGAAATTTGACAGAAATGGCACATCTCAAGATTAGAAGATGAAATAGGAAAGAGAGTGCTCAGAGAATGAAAGCAGAAGTGATAGAAAAGACAAGCCAGGGTACAGGCCAAAGGAAATAGCTATGTGGGTCCCAGTCAGAGAACAAGGTTTCAGTCCGAAAGTGTGCAGTGCCCACTAAGATAAAATGTGCTCATATTAAATGAATTACAAATGTGAATGTTCACATCAGTTCTGTAACTTTACCTTAAAATACATAACATTTTTCTTAACACAGAACTACTCAATAAACTATCAACCTCTACATGTCAGGCACAGGGCTATCCACCAGAAATACAGGGTGAATATGGCATATATAGTCCCATCTAGTGGAGGATGTAGACAAATATAATAAAGTTGACTGGAAAGATACTGCACTCTAGAGCAATGTCTAACTCTTCCCAAGGGAAAGGAAAGAAGAAACATGAAAGACAGCTAAAGCAGCTGTGTAGAATGGAGAAGGCAGTGCAGCTTTGAAGGACTGGAGATCTCTTTCTCTGAGCAGTGAAGGTGGACAGTGATGAGAACTGAATCCATTTAAGTAATTTACGTTTCACAAATGTAGAAATAGGAGAACATAATAGGATGGGCTGATTATTGGTTTTTTGTTTAAAAGCCGTGCAGGGGGTCCTGAAATCAGTGCTCTGACACATTTCCCATGATAGTTTTACAGAAGAAGCTGTTTCCTTCTTTGTAGTTAAGATGAAAAACCTTTAAATTGCAGAAGGTAGAACAATCATTTCTGAAAAGACAATGAAACACAAACAAGTGCATAGCCCATTGATGCTTTTGATGTAGACTCACATTTTTAGTATCTATCAGATGTTTTACACTTAAGTCCTAGCCCCGGTGTTGTAATGAGCAAGTCATTGAAGGCCACTGATTAATTTCCTCATCAATCAAATATGTTAATCAAACACACACACGCACAATTAATGTTAAGGTTAGGGAAGAAGATGACTGGAGTGGCAGTCTTCCCCAGTGCCCACATCTCTCCTTTACATTAGAATAGTCTCTCTTCATGTCTTTCTTTTTGACTGCATTCATCTTCTTGAGGGAAAGCATTTTGTCTAGTTAATCTTCATAATCCCATGGCCCTAGCACAGGGCCTAGAGTTAGCGCTTGGTCATTTGGTTATAAAGTCTATTGAACTTTAAGTTCACCAGGGAATCCTATGAAAACTCAGGCCAGAAGTGAAGAGGAGGTGAAAGCCTAGTCCAACCAAAGCCCCTCCTTTTGGATCTCCTCAACAATGTTTCCTTCAAAAGTTCTCCCAGTATCTCCCTAAGTTTTTCCAGGACAGAGAGCTCACTAGCCAACAATGTACCCAGAATCATTTCTGGGCATCTTTGACAAACAGAAAGCTGTTATCTGTACTTTTCAGTACTAGACAGAACTGGCATTGAAGCAACCAAGACTGCAGAGGTTAGCACTTTATCTCTGACTGAGACACTGAGTGACCCTCTAGAACAGCCAGGCATATTTCAGGTCATTAATCACACAAGAAAGCTGGTCATATCTTCGTTTTCAACATGTCACAGACAACCTGGAATTACTCCAGATGGACCCATTGACTTTGGAGAATTTTATAGTGCTGATTCCTTTTTCACAGAAGAGTGGTTTGAGTGATTATTATATCCTCTCAAAAACAGGTACATCTCCTGTCCTGAATTTAGCTTAGTGAAATAACTCCTGCCCTTCTCAGGAAAGAGTCTTCTGTAGCCACCTTTAATCTTGCCTTCCAGAGAGGATGAAATGTTCCAAGCGATGGGAAATTTGTGTTCCTCTGCATTTTCACTTTGTGTTTCCCTTTTCACTTCTCTAGTGTACATTTCCATAGTGAAGAAGCTGGTAATGGATGGGGCAAGGAGGCAGGAATCCTGTACGTCACTTGACTCAGAGATTCCTAGTACAGGGCGTGTGCCAAGTAAACCACACTCAGCATTCTTTGGGGCCCACTGCCCTGGACATATGGAGCCTGGTGAGAGCAGAGAGAGACAGCAGGTTTAAAAGGGTGAGCCTATCTATGTCACACAGAATTCAGAGACATACTGTTCTCCAGGTGACTTTTTATTTTATTTTTAGAGTGTTTTGTGTACATACATATCTGGGACTGGAGGTCGGCTGGGAGCATGCAAGAAATGCAGGCTCTCAGGAATCAAAGGGAGAGATCAATTTCCTCCATTTATTTTCTGTAAGCTAAACATTTCTTTTGTGGTATGGTTTTGGTTCCCTTCAAGGCCCAGTTCACCCCCTCTCAATGTATTGCTGCTGGCCCTGAAGGTTAGACTTCCCACCATCATGAAGTGTTCTGACATCCCACTGCCATTACTTGTCTCACTAGAAGCCGGGTAATAATCTGTCAGAATTGCTGTGGCTTAAATGTGCCAATCACGTATGGCATTTATTTTTCCCATTGAGCTGTTAGTTTGTTTCTTTGGCTTGCCTTTAGCCACAGGCTGCGGGTCATATGATGAAGATGGTTTTATTGTTTATAATTATAATAAGAGCTGTTGCAGGATTTTGCTCACCCTTTAACTGTTACTATTACACAATACCTTGATGGCTGGCCAGAATAAAGCCAGGCTGGAAGTACGGCTAGAATATTAGGAGTGGGGTGAGAAGGATGAACACTCAAAAATTCAGTATGTCAGGTGGGTTAGGCAGAGGCCATGGGAGTCATCCACATTTTAAAGGACAGAAAGACTTTGTTTCTCCTTTTTCTTATTTGTTTTTGTTTTTGAATGGTGAGAGCACTAACGACACGAGTCTAGGTTCCACCAATCAAACTGAGGCAAATAGATCCTAGAGAGACAAAAAAATAAGCTGCCAATTTCAGGAAGGATATCAGTCAGGCTAGGTGTTCAAATGGGATAAAGGTCAAGACATGTAAACTGTAAAGTGCTAGACAAATCTAAGCTGATTTTACTATCGTGAGAATGAAGCCCAGGAAAGGTATCTGAGAAACCAAAATGCCTGGAATTACTAATGGCCATTATCACAACATGCTATTTGCTGTTTCCAATATGGCATATTTCCTGGTACATTGAAGCTATTTAATGAGCAATTTCTATCTTTTAAAGAACTCCTAGTGTTTTTTCTTAATTTGGAGACATGAATATGCCCAGGATGAGTCAAAGAATAACTGTAAGGTGAAATTTCTTAGGATTGAAAAAATTAATATATTCTCTCTCAATCACTCTATCACGCTAAGACTACTTTGGTATAATAAAAAATACATATTTTGGTCTTTCTCCCTGGCTCCTGGCAGAGAGTTCCTAAAACTTACACTTTCCTGAGTGGTAAGAGAGTCTTTAGTTATTCTTAATGAGCCCCTTTGGAACAAGCCTATGTCTATGCTAATATGGTGACTGAGGTTGGGCCACTAGATAGCCTCAAGATGGGAGCTGGTCACCAGAAAACCAACACATGATTTAAAAAGTGGAAATTCTCAGCCTCTTCTTCCTCCCCACCACAGGGAGGGAGGAGGGGCTGCAGATTGAGTTATGTAAAGTCTTGAATAAGGAGGTTCAGAGAACCTCTGGGCTGGTGAATACCTAGAGGTCCTGGGAGGGTGGTATGGAAGCTTGCCATGCACCCCAGCACTGCCCTTCATATCACTCACATTTGACTCTTCCTGCATCCTTTTATAATAAACCAGTAAATGTAAGTAAGTTTATATAGTGTTTTCAAGAGTTCTGTGAGCCCTTCTGGCAAATTATTGAAACTGAGAGAGGATCAAGGGAACCCTGTAATTTGCAGCCAAGTTGGAGAGAAATATAGGTAGCCTGGGGACCTGGGACTTGCTGCTGAGATCTGAAGTAAGGGCAGTCTTGTGAGACTGAATCCTTAAATCTGCTGACTTAAATGATGCTGACTCCAGGTAACTAGTGTCAGAATGAGAGGGAACTGTTGTACACCCAGTTAGTGCTGGAGAATCAGAGAGCTGCAATGAAGCATAGGAGACAGATGAACTTCTTAGGAGTGAAAGTCTTGGTGCTTCCTCTAGCTTTGCCACTAACCTTAGTTGTGACACTTGTCACTGAAGGAATGATACTTTAATATAAGCTAAAACATGATAATGATGAGTATGTATTAGGGAGATAATATGCTTACTACGAAACTATATTTTTTTTTTCTGGGAAATACAGACCTTATTCAACATTTCACCACCAGAGTTACATAACTTTCATCATTTTACTCACTTGCTCATAAATGTTTTGTGACTCCCTTCAGAATTAATAAAAGCCGCTCAATTTGGCCTTCAGATTCCCCTGTCATTTTAGCTTTTATGTGTGTTTTTAGCCTCATACTTTGCTCTATCACATGTCTAGGATTTTGAAGTTGTAGGACCCCCTGATTTGATAGAAAATATCAAATCCTGGTTTGCTTCATATCCTGGTTTGCTCAAGTAAAAGCGGTGGCCTACATACAATTAATACTGCATGTGTGTCCCTCATAATATATTCTGAGTCTCAGTTTTCATGGCTATAAATGGGATCTCATATGGGATGAATTGTGTTCCCCCAAATTCACATATTGAAATCTTAACCCCACTACCACAGAATGTGAACTTCATTGAAAATAGGTTCTTTGCATATAAAACTGTTCATGTTAAGGTATGGTCATAATGTAGTAGGATGAGCCCCTATTCCAACATGTCCGGTGTTCTTGTAAAAGGGGGAGATTTAGATAAAGACATGGAAGGGAGAACACCATGTGATGATAAAGGCAGAGGAGGGGGTGATGCTTTTACAAGCCAAGGAACACCAAAGATTGCCAGCAAACCACCAGAAGCTAAGGGAGAGGCAAGGCGCAGATGCTTCCAACCCTCAGAAGGAAGCGACCCTGCAGATACCTTCATCCAGGACTTTGAACCTTCAGAACTGTGAGCCAATCGATTTCTGTTGGTTAAGCCACTCAGTTTATGGTGCTTTTCTACAGCAGTCCTAGGAAACTAATATAGATACTAGTATCAAGTTTATTGGCCTGATTTTTTATTGTTTTGTAAGATTTGAAAGAGAAAACCATGAAAATAAAGCACTTAATATAACGTCTGGCACAAAGTAAGTGTTCAGTATAAACATCTTGAATAAGTACATAAGCAATATTTGTACAATATTCATTTGTACAAATAAACATCATTAAGTACATAAATGTATGTCTATTCATTTGTTTATGTACTTAATAATACATAAAATTTTATTTATGTATTTAATATATTTGATGTTTCCATTGTGTTTGCACAATTATTGGAGAAATGGAGATGTTGACCTGAAGGAGAAATATGCCAATTATTATAAAGGCCAGAGTCTATCCCTAGTGGCTAAGAAAGTTTGATATCTGCTTTTCTGTGCTGTTTTGAACTGTCCATACTCCAATATCAATGTTTGTGATATTATTTTTTGTTGCCTTTGTATTTTAAGGATATCGTGCATGGAAAGGCAGCTTTGATTTAGGAAGACAGAGAGACTGAATTCTATTATCTAATGCAGTTATATTTATCATTTCCATCCAACTTGTCTGTTCCACCTGAAAAATCCTAGATAAGACTTTCATAGTTGGCAGGTCAAATAAAGCATTTATGAAGAACTCTAGATCTTTGCAAATGTGGCCCTTTTAAATACTTCTACCCTGAGAGTCTATACTGATCGCCTTATAAATATCAAAGTGTTCCAAGAAAGCAGTGAATATTGGTACCTAAAAGTAATCAAAAGCCACATCTTGCACATAAAATTAGCAATTCTTAAAGAAAAAGAATACCTAATGATGAGGATATGGGAACATGGGCTGGTGGGTGCTTAGAGTAGATTGAATTTTCAGGGGAGCAAATAGGGAATGTGTATCAAAGACACAACAATGTGTACATTCTATAAGACTCAGCAATTCCATTTTTAAGAGTTGATCCTAAAGAAATAACATTAGATGTAAACAAACAATCATGCAAGGATGTTTATTACAATGTTGTTTATAAAAAGAAAAATTTAAATCAATTTAAATGGTTAGGAGTAAATGTTACATTAATTACATTAATTGTTAGATTATTAAAACACACATAATGGATGTCTACACAAATATTGGAAATGTTGTCACTGAAATATGATCAGTTTAAAAGTACATCATTTATTTTAGCTGTATCTATCTATCTATATTCATCTTGGAAGAAATTATATTTTGTTCTACCACATTTAACAGCAGGGCATGTTACACTTCTGTATATCTCTAAATAAAATTAATTCTGCTCCAACATCCGCCTACATGACTATTGCTAATTTCATTCTCAGACATTAGTGGGTGGTATCCACGGGATCCTACAGAAACCCCAGGCTTATGTGTTGCCATAATCTGGGGGAGTTATTTGGCTTCTTGTACCATTTTAGACAGGCTCACCATCCAAGCCAATATTTTCCATTCTAATGCCAGTAGCTTCATTCACCAAACATGAGGATATTTTGCTGCAGCTTCAAAAACCGTGACTCTTAGTGTGAACTCCCTCTTGCACTGCTGTACTGCTCTCTCAGGGGCCTTGCCACTGCTCCCAGTAGCTCCATGGAAACAGGACACAAATCTCTGGCACTAAGGGCCCAAAGTCTCCTTCTTGTCCTCAGGGCATCTCACTTGGTTCTCCCAGGTTGGGACCTCTTGCACGTCTCAATTCCAAGCACCAGCCTCCGCAAGCTTCAAGTTTAAGCCTGCTTAGTAGAGCCTTCTTCATTGAGTCAAAAATACCAATGCTACAAAAGAACATCCCTATTTGTTGGGAGTTGTGGGATGAGATAAAGTAGAAAAGGTAGGAGAAAGAAGTTCATACCTGAAAGGACCCACGGCCGCCGTTCTTTTTTGGATTGGGAAAATAGATGCTGAAATCAGTTCTTTTGCTAATAACCCCATTTAATCAGCTTATTCTACACTGGATCTCAGTAATGAAATGACCTTTAGATCTTGCTCAGGCTTTTCCTTTCAGCAGGACCTAGAGCCACATGCTTCCATCTTTCTCCTTCAGTTTCATCATCTATAAAATGGGAATTTAAAATATGGCCTAATAATATGTAATAATACTTCTCAAATAGCTGTCAGACAAAGGTGAGTGTTTGCAAGCTTTATTGAAAGGGGTCTTTAGGGCCAATGTCTGTGGAGGAAAGAAAGCAGCTGCACTGAGCAGAGGGAGAAGTTGGGCTGCAAAGCAGTTACAACATAACCACTCCCGTAAGAAGCTCTGAAACTGGGATTGCCCTTCAGTGGGGTCCCAAGTTGTGGGTGTGTAGGCAGCCCTTTATTCTCTCATATGAGTGAGTTATCTTATACAGACTGGCCCTGGAAGGAGGCAAGAATTTGAGAGGCAGTTCTTTATGGCTGAGGCAATTATTGGTGAGGGCTAACAACTGAGCACTCTCTGCAAGATAACATTCCTAACCTTACTAGCAGTTGGGAAATATGTGCTTCAGTCCTAAAGGGGATCCCTGGAAGGAGCACATCCAAAACAGTAGCTAAATAATATGACATCGACAAAGAGAAACTGTGCCTAGCACCTGGCACATATTAAGAGCTCCATTAACATTAGAATGTGTGTGCTTCTGGTTCATTAATATGCTTGAAATGTCAAAGACTAAAATGTCAACAGTGTTTAGCTATTTGCTGTTTTCTCTCTGTTTTTCTATGCTTTAAATGTCACAATTGTCTATGTCTGAGGCTACTTTCCAACTACCTGGTACAGTTATCAGTGGATGTTATATTTACTAGGTGGCCAAGCGGTGTCCTATGAAGTTTGAAGGAAAAACATACCACCTTAATCAGGTTTCTGACTTACACCACTTTGTTACACTTGACCATGTGTTCAAACATATTCTCCCAACACTTTGTAGAATTTTGTGTTTCAGAGGTACCTCATAAATGTCTATTGAATAAATGAGTCAAGGAAAATAAAAATGCAGTATCATTTCATACCCTGCTTGCATACATTTCTTCCCCCATTCATTTGGTAATTTATATTTTTATTCATTCATGTATACTTGCATTTATTAAATAATCATCTATTAAATTCACACCCTGAACCAAATATTAATCTAAGGGTACAGCCACTACTAAAGGATTAATGTGATGAAAACTCCAGACATCACTTGAGTTGATCAATTAAGCTTCAGTCATCTGTAGTATAAAGAAGAAAGTTAGTGTAGTTAAGATGGTAGAAGAATCAGCAGCATCGCTCAAGACAGGCAGAGGTGTGAGTTTTGGGACTTATAAATCCTCACTTGGGGGATGCCTAGTTGCAAATGATACTATTTGTGTGAGTGAAGATCAGATCAAAGCTATAGAAAATTCAATTCTGCCCCACTCATATTCCAAGTTCAGTCTTATGTATACAAGAATAGAGCAGGGGTCTAGTCAGTGCTGGGTTTGCCTCCTACCAGGCAAGTGTATTTTATCAAATTTTGAGTTGTGCAATATGCAACATGACTACAGAGTAAAGCACAGAACTACAACCCTCAGCATTGAAAATAATTCTCATTTATTACCCTCAGACTTCCCAGTCTGGCAACACTCGTCTAAATGCATTCCTAATCTTTGAGCTGCCGAACTAGAACAAGGATCAGCTACATAGGAGTCTCTGGACATCATGATAATAGGCCTTAGGCCAGTTAGATGATATCTTTTAGAGAGTAACCATAACTTGAGATACCAAGACTTAAGATACCCAGTCTATTTGATGAAACAGAGGATATAGAACATACGCAAAAGTTACACCAACAAGACCAAAAAAGATAAGTATTCTAAGACAGGTAACAACAAGGTATAGTAAGACGTGGGTAAAAATAAAACTAGCACTTCATGGTGATAAGCTGAAGGGGGTGGTAAATAAACACTTAAGGGAGAAAGTGGCACTTTAGTTGGCTTTACTGTAAGCATGAATAGGAGAGAGTATTCTAAATAAAGCTAATGACATGAACTAACCAAGAAAAATAGGCACTACCTGTAAATGCGAATAGGAAAGCCATGAAATAATGTATGTGAAATAGTTTTGTATCCTTTAAAATGTGAAGCACCACATTATTTATATATTATTATTGTTGTTATCCACGGTCTTCATCTTGTTTGTGGAACAATATTTCAGTGTCCTATTTCTTAGGAAACATACGGAAAAAAATGTCGTTTTTCTTTGATACATGTCCACACAGGTCAGCCACTTTCTGATAATATCATGTCTATGGGTCCTTCCTAGTCACATTTGACCTCTTCAGGTTACATTGTTGGCTTTCTTAAGCATTAAATAACTGGAAGAGAACTACTGGTTGAGGTCAGATTATTTATTAGGATGAATAGCTTTGAATGATTTTGGGTAGATGTGGTGCACTTTCCATTTGAAAGGTCAAAAATCTGTCAACTAGCAGTAAATGCTCTTAGCTCAGATAAGGCATGGTAGAATAGCATAAAATGTTGATTACACTATCCAGGGGCCATCTTGAAACATCCTCATTCCTTTGGTGTCTAAAAGAACCGCTAGATGGCACTGCTATTTCAAAATGGATTATCTTGGGAAAAAAATGGATGCACCATCACCACCATCCCCACCATCCCCACCCTCCATCGTGTTAATGTATACATTATGCATGCAGACTGAACTCAGGTATCTGTTCATTTCACATCCAGTAGATTTTCTTATATAAGAAATGGAGATAGTGATAGCACTTAGTTAATGTTCTTGTGAGGATCATGTTCAATAATGGATAGTAAGGTATCCTGTAGATTCTAAGAGTAAATATTAATTTGTCTAATTATTACCAATAAATGTAAGTCTTATGAGTATAAAGTTAATAAGAATAGAGAAGTAGCTGATAATGATTCTAGCAGCTAAGCTTTATAAGTTAGTCATAAGATGAAAAACCAGTGACAAAGAATGAAGATATTAGAAAACTCCCTAAATTATTTATCTCAGAAGCCCAATTGAGAACAAAAATTCTCTCTCTCTCTCTCTCTCTCTCTCTCTCTCTATATATATATATATATATATATGCATTTTATCTAGGATTTTATCTAAATATTGTGTTATGTGTTTCTATCTCTACATAGTCTCAATTATACCTCTGGTCTTTACCGAACATCAGAAGAAAAACCCATGAGAAGATCACTTATGTATTTGTTGTAAAAAGTATTGAAAACATTATTCATTGTTTTACCTAGTGATCCCTTATGTAACATCACCAGAGATAAGTTTGCATCGGAATTTATATAAGAAAAATGATAAAGAATCAGTCTACTACATTTTATCAGATCAAAACAGATAATGAAACATTTCATGTATCTCCTTGGCTATCAAGAGACTCAGAACCAAGTTTAATGTTCATTCCAATATTAACTCTTATGGCTAACATATCCTGATGTTTCTTCTTTTTACAACTTGAGTCTATTTCTTTCCAGAAACTGTAATGTGTGTTTGCCTTTGTGGTGCTCTACTGCAAATCCTTTTGAAGTGAATTGGAATATTAATAAATACAATCTGATAAAATATTTAAAATGTATAAAAATACCTTTGTCGATTCAAAGTCGCTATAGATTCATTTAACGATTTTCTTTTGCACAATACCCTACTGGGGTTTGTAAACAAAAGATACACATAGCCTTCAATTAGAAACTAACGTTTTCAGCCAGGTGCGGTGGCTCACGCCTGTAATCCCAGCACTTTGGGAGGCCGAGGCAGGTGGATGACCTGAGGATGGGAGTTAGAGACCAGCCTGACCAACATGGAGAAACCCCGTCTCTACTAAAAATACAAAATTAGCCGGGCGTGGTGGTGCATGCCTGTAATCCCAGCTACTCGGGAGGCTCAGGTAGGAGAATCACTTGAACCCAGGAGGCAGAGGTTTCAGTGAGCAGAGATCTTGTCATTGCACTCCAGCCTGGGCAACAAGAGTGAAACTCCATCTCAAAAAAAAAAAAAATAAAAAAGAAAATAAAAGAAAAAGAAACTAACGTTTTCAGAAGGGTAAAATAGATCATACATTGGTAAATCACCTTGCATGGTATTATCTAATTTAGTGCTAAAGATGAGTTTATCAAAATTTACAGCTATGGTAAGGATATCATAAAAGACTTAGATATTTGGGCTGGAGAGATCTAGAGTGCCTTCCAGGGGAAGATGGCTTAAATAGGATCTAAGGCTCATGAGGATTTAGATAAGCAATCAGGCAAAGGAATGGTAAGAAGAGGAGTGAGAACCTACCTGCTACCTAGGGAACAGCCTACTAATCTAACCAAAGTGTTTGTTGTGTAGTGTGAACATTAAAAGTCAAAATATGAAGGCTTGAGCACAAGACTAAGGAATTACTACTCCTTATATAAATGTAACTTTTGTGTAAAATTCAGGTTAAATTGAATAGCTCCTCATAAATGATGGCCCTCTAGGCACAGCCCTTACCTACTGAACTAATTGCTGATTCCTAAATACCCTGGGGCTGCTCCTTGGGCTCTGCAAATAATTGAAAGCCCAGGTAATCAAATATGATCAGTGTGTAGAAGACATCCACAGCAAAACTCTGGGCAGCTGTTTTGAATTTACGTTTTGATGAGGTACAATTCAGCTGAATCTCAACCATTCAAAAATATGTCTGTTTTTATGAGATGTCAATTTGTGTTGTGCCCAGGTTGGTATCCCTCAAAGTCAAGGTAAAATTTATGTTCCCAGTTGTCAGAAGCCTTTTTCCTTTGGATTATTCCATATACTTGGTCTAAAAAGTAATTGTTTATGAAATTATTTTTCTATTCAGTATTTTTGGAGGATGGTAGGAAGGTATTAGGTATTGGTGAGCAAATTAAATTAACCAGGGTAGTTGATCATTTTATTTACTCAACACATAGAGTTCTTCAGATATTTAAAATAATTATGCATATTTCCATAGCCCATTTTCCCCAGTTTTCATTCATCAACTATTTCTTAAAAGACATAGCTTTGAGCTGAAACCCTCAGAGCCATCCTTAGATACTTATTACTCTCCTCTGAACACATTTGTTTTGGTATATTTAGCATTTTGGTAGATTTTTACTGTATAAAATACAGATCTGGTCTAAAAATTTCAGATGCAGATGGCCACAGAAGAGAACAGGAGCATCTCCTTTATTATTCCAGTTACTATTAGTATTAATTCATACACATTCAATTATTCAGCACGTTTGTTCAGCATCTACTATGCAGCAGGCACTTCAAGCAGGCAATGGTCTCTGCTCCCATGGAGCTTAGAAGCTGAAGGAAAGCAAGTTGTTAAGCAAATGGAAGTGTTATGAAGTAAAAATTTTGTGAAGGCTACTTTGAGAGGATGAAATAGTTGAGATGTGGTGGTCAAGTAAGTCTTCCTCAAAGAAGTCACCTTAAGTTGAGACTCAAAGAATGAATAAAAGTTGAAAAGATGAAGAGAAAATGGAAAAAAATAAGTCCAGCTGTTTAGGAGGGGGCACACTATTAAACTCTCTGCACTTTAGTTTCCACATCTATAAAAAGGGAGCAATAATAAAGGCTATCATATAGAGTTATGGAAAATAAATGAGGAAAAGAAGTTAGAATAAGACCAGGTATGACAATGACTACACCAACTGTGTTTCTAGGAAGAGGGAATAACAGTCAAGAAAGTCCTCAAGGAGACATATGCTAGGCTTGGTCAAGAAGCTGAGTGAAGAGCAAGGTGGCAGAACACGGAGAGCAAGGGGTTGCATGATGCGAGAATGGAAGGAGAGATCATTCGGCCCCCCCACGTAAGAGAGCAGGGGCTTTTTGGAAGCTGCCTAGCAAAACAAAATGACCACCTAGGAGCCAGCAGCTCCCATTTCTCCCACCTGATCTTTAGCTGCTCTTGCTGTTGGTTATATGACTAGGTTGTTGTGTGAATACTTTGTAAAGTATCTGGCTACTGATTTTGCTTCTCTTTTCCTGTTAATTTTTATTTAATTTGAGTAATGACTAGACCATCAGAAATAATTCTTGTCCTCCTACCCTACGGAATTAACCTTCGATCTTCTTGGGCTTGAATACTTGTTGGTGTTTCACCTCCCTTTCTGCCTTTACCAAGCTCAGCTATACACAGTTAACTCCTTTAATCTTTTCTCACCCAGTTAGTCCCATTTTCTTAATCATTTTTGTTCCTCCCTTCACTATTCCCTTGAAAATTGCTTTATCTCATGGTCAATTTATCACATAGCCATTTAATTTTTACCAGGCACATAAACCCCTGAGCGGAAACAGCATTGAGAAGCACATTTGCACTTGCTGCAGCTTCTGCTTTTCTGAATATTTTGCTCTCTCTTGCCTTATAGATTGGTTTATATTCGTATTTCAAAATGTTGAGTGCAATTAGCAGGATGTCTCTGTGTTAATGATATTGCCATCTCAACTATCCAATCTGGAGGGAGTGGGGGACTGATGCAGAGAGTATAGTTGTAAAAAGAAGAGAAAAGAAAAGAAAAGAAAAGAAAAGAAAAGAAAAGAAAAGAAAATACTGGACTGTATCATTAGACCCACCCCCACCTAACATGTGACGGGCCCAGCCCCTTGGATCTACAGTGTTTTTGTGTGTGGGAGTAGCTAAGCAAGTAGCTCCAGAGTCAGACTGACAGGGTATAAATCTTCACACTGTCCTCTTCCAGGACTGTGACCTTAACTAAGTGATTTAGCTGCTCGATGCCTTGGTTTCTTCACATGTGAAATGAAAATAATAACCCTACCTCTGGGAAAGAGTTGCCGTAAAGACAAACTGCAAAGTGCTTAAAAGAGAGCCTTGCAGGAGGTAAGGACTCAGCAAATGTGATTTTCTGTAAAATGGGTACAATAAAACATATCTCACAAGGTCATTGTGGTTACACACATACATGCAGACACACATATCTATGACATGTAAATCCACTAACAACTAGCTAATGTAAAATTTCTTAGTTCACTAAATGTAATTTATCCCTGTTTTACTATATCTGCTTTTATGAAGACACTGTGTAGAGTTAAACTTTTCAAAAAAAATTTAAAAGTAAAATCATCAGATGACTAGTGAAAAATACAATTGAGTGCTTACTGATTTCTTAGAGGAATGATGGCCTTCTAAGGTTTGAAGCAACAAAAGAAATCACAAAGAAAAAGATTGACATACTCAATTACATACAATTTTCAAATGTGGGCACAATGAAAAGATAATCATAAGTAAAATAAAAAGGAAAACAACAGATTGAGAAAAATATTTGCCCCAAATATGCCAAAATCATTGTGAAGATTAAATGAGGATAAATAATGTATGTGAAAATGCATAGTTGCCTGTCAAATGTAAGAAAGAATGTTTATGTTAAATATGCTCCAATTTATTGAGCAACTAATTCTCATACACCAGGTACTGTTCTGGGTTTTACCTAGATATACATCTGATGCTAACTGGGTCCTCCCTGTACCTTGAGATCTCCCTAATCTATGGTTTTGGGATAATCAAAGCCTTATTGGGGAAAATCCTATCAACCTTTGGTCATCTGTCTCTACATATCCCTTTACTAAGCTCTGGGTCCCTGAATTTCCCTGTGGGCTCTCTTTGTACTGTCCCACATCAAACTCAGTCCCTGAAATAAATTCAGTCTACATATATTGTGGAAATAGGAACTACATGGAAAATTTTGGAGTGTCCCAGGGTAATACAGGATGTCACTACAAAGCCCAGGCTATCTTTTGGCCTCCCCACTTCTATCACTCTCCTCTCCTCTCTTCTTCTCAGTAACAAATTGCTTCTCTTTCTCATGAAAAGTGGTTTCCCTTTCTTCTCTAAAGCCTTGAAGCCCACCTCAAGATGGCTAAGGTGGCAATTTCTGAAAAAAGAAAGCCCTCTTCCTAAGATAATTCTTATATTAGCCTTTAAGAAGATTAAATTGGCTGGGCGAGGTGGCTCACGCCTGTAATCCCAGCACTTTGGGAGGCCGAGGAGGGCTAATCACGAGGTCAGGAGATCGAGACCACGGTGAAACCCCGTCTCTACTAAAAAATACAAAAAATTAGCCGGGTGCGGTGGCAGGTGCCTGTAGTCCCAGCTACTCAGGAGGCTGAAGCAGGAGAATGGCAGGAACCCAGGAGGCGGAGCTTGCAGTGAGCAGAGATGGCACCACTGCACTCCAGCCTGGGCGACAGAGCCAGACTCTGTCTCAAAAAAAAGAAAAAAAAAAAAGATTAAATTATCTCCATTTAATTATGCATATTATTTCAAATCCTCACAAACATCTTGAAGGGTATGTCCATTCTCATGTTTAGTGGATGAAGAAATGGAGACAAGGGACCTAAGGAATTTCCTCAAAATTATCCATCAATTGTGGCTATGTGGTCCTAATAATCAAAGCAGTAGATACGTAAATAACTTAGAGAAAATATTTATGTCCCAAATGATTTGAACTATCAATTCTCACAATAGGAAACAGAAATTGTAATCCTTTGTTTCTATCAAATTAATGTCAATACTTGTCCTACTGATAATAACAACAACAATAAAAATAACATCTGACATAAATTGAGTGATTTTTGTGTACCAGACACCATTTTAGGTGCTTTCTGTCTATTAACACATTTAACCCTCACAACAATCCAGCCAGATAAACACTTGATTATTGCCATTCTATAGCTAGGAAACAGAAAGACAAATTGATTAAACAACTTGCATGAGTGCACAAGCAAACTGAACCTCATAACCAAATAAGTACTTATAAGCTCAACATTCACATCAAATAAAAGACTTATTAGCACTTGCCATTGAAAACCTTTAAAAAAAACTACAGAATAGCAAGTCTCAATTTTGCACCTTTAAAATTAGAAGATGTCTTCTTTAAAAATAATAATATAAAGTACTAGTGGCATTGTGATAAAATTGCATATACATATGAGGTGAGCGGTCATAGAAATTTGGCCTTTTTTAGAGACAAGAAATGATTTATAATTTTTGACTGAATAATCTATCTCCAAGGAATTTATTGTGAAGAAATAGTTTTTAATATAAAAAGAAGGTATAAACCATATTACTCATTACAGCTTAAATGTCTGACAACTGGGTAAGTAAATATGGCACACCAACTCAATGGAATATAATGCAGTCATTAAAATTTCAATTATGGACTATGTATTTACATGAGAAAATATGTACCTATAATGTTAAGTAATAAAAATCAATGAAGAGAGTATGTATGTATTACTATTACTATTAAAATGATATATGCTTATGGATGAAGACTCAGCAATCAATATAAAATATATAAAATTAACTTATAAATGAGTGAAAGATGGATGATTTTTAATGCTCTAACTTTTAAATTACTGTCATGTTATAATATTATTTGCATATAACCCCAAAATTGGTAAACAATCTGGGGAATCCAAAAGAGGATGTCACATGGATGAGTTGTAACAACCTTGCTCTTGGAGAGGGATCTAGTCTTGGAGAAGGACCTGATACTACTTTTTAGGTAGCAAAGATGCTCTAAGCTTCTACAAACCAAGTAGCCTTTCCAGCCAAGCTTTTACTCATTGTCTCTCAACAATTCTCTCTCAGAGTGACTTTCTGTGCTAGGAGTCATCAAAGGGAAACTGACACCCCTATCCTCCAATTTCCTTGAGAATTGCTAGCCTTCTTTGCCACCATTATAATGAAATTTGTCCTGTCATTCAGGTGTTCAGAGGCTGGGATAAAATTGAAAACCCCTGTAGAAAGAACTAAATCCTCCTGTCCTGAAAAATTCTTGTCCAAATCTGCATCTTCTCTCTAAATTCCTACATTGCCTTGCTTTGAATCTCGAATTGTCTTATACATATATGCATTGTCTTCTCACATTGCTTGCGACCTCCGAGAAAGCAGACAGCACCCTGATCTATTTATTCCGCTGTCATCAAGTCACAGTGACTTGCCTAACTTCTCTCCAAGCTCCAGTGCTTTTTCCTCTCCTCCAATCCTAAGGAAATCCTACTCAACCATCCCCCTTCATGTGTCATGTCACCTCTCTATGGAGTTTCCCAAAACTGGTCAGCCAGTGAGAGGAGCTCCTGCCTCTCACTGGCAGTAACACTCTGCCCACCCTTTGTTTTTGACAGTGGATGTTTAAGTCTACAACGGCAATATCCTTGTAGTTATCGCCAATTGCAAATCAGTATATCCACCAGGTAAAAATATTGGATACAACCAGATAAAGGAGAAAGTGAAAGCCCTTTTATTTATCCCCTCCCCCAAGACAAATACCATGGATATCAACATACTTTACATGTGCTAGTTTTGTCAGTTAAATAAACATTCATTACATGAAAAGTCTTACCAAACATACTATTTACTAATGTTTTTTTCACACATAAAATATCCTGTGAATAATTACCCATGTCAATTCATATAGCTATAGTTTATCCTTCTAAATAGATCTACGGTAGTTCACAGTCTGAGTGCACAGATAATTTAGTCAATTTTCTTCCAGTGGATATTGAATTCAGTTATTCAATTGTTTCAATTCTTTCACTGTTCTTAAATAATACTACAATGAACATCCAATGAATATGTATCTATCTATCTATCTATCTATCTATCTATCTATCTATCTATCTATCTATCTACCTAGCTACCTACCTACCTATGTCACATCTTCCCTATTTATTTTTTTCTAGGATAAATGTATAGAAACAAAATTTATATGTCAATCAGTACACATATTTTGCATTTTGACATAAAACCACATTACCCAGCTGAAAAGTTGTGCCAGCTGAAATTCCTATAAGATTGTATCAAAGTCCTTAATTTCTTGTACTCTTGCCAGTACTGATTACTTCATATTATGTTTTAGTGCTTGTTTATTTCTCTGCCTTCCTACTAGACTGCTATTATAAAGGACAAGGATGTATATTTATCATATTTTGATATTCAATTAGGTTTTTTAAATATATATGAATACTTAGCTAATGTTTCTGAAATAAAAGTGAATATTTTAAAATGCTGAAATGTGAATTCGATTAAATATGGTCTTTTATGTATTTGAGGGAGATATTGAGGGACATTGGACCCAGAAGTACGGCAGCTTGAATTCTGGCTCTGTCTCCTGCTTACTATATCCAGAGGCTGGGCTCATAACCTCTCTGAGCCTCAGTTCCTTCTTCATTAAAATGGGCATAATAGTTCCTGTAAAATTCTTATAACAGCACTAATGTAGAGGAAGGATAGCCTGTAAAATGTTGCTACTCTAAGCTTAAAAAAAAAAAAAACCAGCATTAGTATCACCTGGCTAAAAATGCAGACTCTCAGGCTATCCCCAGAACTACTGAATCAGAATCAGCATTTTAACAAGATCTCCAGGTGATTCTTATTCACTTTAAAGTTTGAGAAGCACAGATATAAAATATGAAACATAGCATCAGTTGCATAACAGGCAGACACTAAAGTAATAATGATGACAATGACAATGATGATGTGATGTATGTAAAGCCCTTCGTATATAATAAATCATAGTTGTTATAACTTTTATCAGCTGTTCACATTTGGCTTTAAAATAAAAACTTGGGTTTATGTAAAATACTACATGTCTTTAATGCATACACAAGTTCTTGGGGTGTTACGTGATGTGCTATGCGGTGTAATGGATGTGATTTACACTTGGTGAGTCATTTGGGAGGCAGTGGAGCATGGGACATGGGATCCAGAAAGGGCTGGATTAGAATCCTAGCTTTGCTACTCATTAGCTGACAGGTGCTGAGGAGATGACTAATACCCTTGAGGTCTCCTCTCTTCAGTTGGTTGTTCTGAGGTTTTTAACATTTTACCTGTACAATACCAGGAACAATACTTGGCATATTTCAGGGATCAGGAATAATATCTACTGGACAGTTGCTGTGTGTTAACAAGTGCTTGGCAGTGTTCTAAATGGCCTTAAGTAATTTCATTGACTCCTCACAAAATCCTATAAGCTATTTGTTATCATCTCCATTTTATGCAAGAGTAGACTCAGAAAGATTAAGTAACTCATCTAAGGCCTCACAGCCTGTAAATGACATAGCCAAGGATATAAAACCAGGCAGTCTCATGTTATAGCTTCATTATCGCTTTCACCTCCTCTTTTTTCTCTTTTCTCTTCCTTCCTTCCTTTCCTTTCTCTCTCCCTTCCCCTCCTTCCCTCCCTTCCTCCCTTCCTCCCTTCCTTCCTTCCCTCCTTTCTTTTTTTTCCTGTCTTTTTTAATGTAATATTTCCTTTAGAAAGTGATATCCAGCTGGATTTAGGAAACAAAATAATCTGCCAGGTGCATATTTTTACTAAATATTTTTCAGACAACTTTTTCTTTTTTCTCTAGCATTGTCTGTCTTCCTGTTTTTCTCATCTTTGCTGTATCTGAAATTTCTTCCTTGATCACCTGTTGATAGCTAGGATCTCTGCGTGGCTTCATCAGTGATGCTGCCATATATCAGAAATTACTAATCTGAGGTTTTTTTTTTTTCCTCACCATCTCATGTTTGACAGGGCTTTTAATACCTTTAAATTTCTTTCATATATGGACAATAAGAATTAACACACATGTTTTGAAGAAGTATCAGCCATTGTTCTAAGCAATTTACTTGCAATCATATGACTGAATTTGCAATGCAAAATAATGTAATTTGGTTTCTGTTAATGATTTTACTATTCAGTAGCCCTGCTGTCTTTCTTAACAGTCTAACTCTTCCCTTCTCATCTATCCACTGAGGCTGTGTTGAAAAAGTAACTCTCTGATGAATCAACCAGTCTCTGTGGTATGCTGAGACTGTTAATGTATTATTTCTGTTTTGTCATTATCATTCAGTCTGTATTTAACTGTATTTACTCAGTTATTTTCTATAACAGCTCAATAAGAAAGATACTATAATTATTCTCAATTTAGAGATGAAAAAACTGAGGCCAGAGAAATTATGTCACCTATTGAAGGTCACAGTTAGTAAAGCTCATACTCAAACCCAGACAGTCCTGCAACAAAATCTATGCTTTTAATCATTAAACCTCCTGCTTTCATTTTCACTCTTTTTAGTCTTTTTCCTTCCCAGCAAGTCCATTCTGCTACAGTCAGTTGGATCCTGCATCTGGAATTCTGTGACTATGAATTTGCAATGTAAAACAATGTAATTTTGTTTTTGTTTGTATTCTCCCTCTTCAGTAGCTCTGCTGCCTTTCTTAACAGTCTGACCTTTCCCCTTCACATCTGTCTGTGTTAAAGCCACTGAGGCTGTGCTAAAAGAAAAAACAGCCCTCTAATGAATCTGTCCATGTCCCTACTCTCTGTGGTGTGCTAAGACTGTTAATGTATCATTTCTGTTTTCTAATTATTCAGTCGATTGTTTCTTCCTCTCTTTTCAAAAATCGACTCTCTTCCCATTTTCCAGATCATATAGCTTGTAAATGCTTTCCATTTATCTTTGCTTCTGGGCTCTAATTGTTCCCAAAGTGCCAGCTGTCAGCATTTTGAGGCTCAATGTTTGATTTAAAATATTAGATCCTGCCTTTCTTTTCTAATGAAAAAATAAGTGAATATTCACTTAGAATTAAGAGAGAAAAGTTATTTTTAAAAATATACAAGTTATTTTTTCCATTTAGTCTCTGATTTTATTTTTAGTGTAAAGTAAGCAGAGAAGATATTATCCTTCTTCATTTTTTTTTAATAGATGAGGAATCTGAAGTTTAGGGGGATAATATCAGAAAGATTAAATGAATTATCAAAACAAGGACACTGGCATCCTGCTAGGTCCTCTTCTTTCTTTTTCTGCATGATATAGTGATAGAAAATAAGCTAAGTGCCTGGCATGGAATCCTCACTGTCCTTCTTAGCTTCTGTGTAGGCCCAGGTATACCATATACTTTTTTAGGTAGGTATACTTACAAGTTAGGATAGAGAGGAGTAAAAGTTATATCACCCACACTTCAAAGCAAGTTTGATATTAGGATAAGGCAAGTATCTACACATTTGTCTTCTGATTTGGTCACATGTGCAGATCATGCTCCTTTTGGTAGAAAAATGAAACATGGGGTTTCCCTGTGGCGTTTGGTCTGGTAAATCTAAGACTGAGAAGGGAGTGAGGAGAGTTGTAGGCTCCATGGTATCTCTGTTCTGCAAATGATGTGCTGCCTTCTCTTGAATGACCAAATTTATTCATTCATCCAAAGAGATATCACTGTGCTTTTCAGTGTTTCCTTTAAATTAGTCCATTAAATTGCATTGTCCCAATAAGCTCCAAAGGTACCTTTGTGATCTAAAGGGAAATGATTTAAAGCAGTTATCATAATGCCTAGCATCCCCTACATGCTTAGCAAGAATTACCAAGAAAAGAGTGAATTCGGCAAGATAGGAACCGTTGATCACAGCAGACACATTGACTGGAGAGAGTAGTTGTGCTGAGCCTGGAGGTTTCCAAGAAAGTACTCTAGTGGGGTGGGAGGCAGAAGTCAGGAGATTCCAACTAACTGACTCTCCCTTCTGTAGATCTTAGATTTCTTATGTCAAAGTTGAGGTGTTGGACTAGAGCATCCCTGGGACTTTGGTAATCCGGTACTGGAGTACCAGTAACTGATGCCCAGAATATATAGCAAGTATATTGAGGACCTCCATGAAATGCGACAACTTCTATATTTCCTTTTTTAATGCAAATGAGACAGAGTGTAATGACTCTGTGAAAAAAAAGGGTTTTCTTTCCCTCTGGAGGCAAAATGAAATATTAAGAGGCTTTACTATTGCAAAGAAGTAGATAACAAGATAATTAGTGCCATTAAAAATGACAAGGCACCAAGCCCTGATGGATTACATGGCTTGGTTCAGAGGGTTTTTACAAGGGAATGGGAAAGTCCATAAGCAGAACCTTCCAGAAGACAGAAGCCCAGCATCCAAGCTCATGCTGGAGATCAAGAGACCTTCCCCCTACGCAGACACCAAATGCTCTCTAGAGTCCGAAAGCCAGAACAAGGCCCATGCATGAAGGCAGTGTGATGTTGAGGATGCCTCAGGTGATGTATCTACAGCTGGGTCTTCTCTGTACTCCTGTAAGACCTTCTCTATCCCTTCATTATGCCACAAGTCACACAGTTTCTTAACTGTCTTTGTTCCTCATAGGAATGTGACTGCTCTAGAGCAAAACTTTATTCATGTCAGGCATAGTGATTGGCACAGAGCAGAAGAATGTTTGTGGAATGAATGCGTGAATGAATAAATGAAATAGAAGATGTGAGCCTTGGCCCTAGTTCCATATAAGCTCTGTCACAGAGATGCATGTTTTAGGGGAAAATATTTGGAACACCATTTTGAAATTAAGCATCCTGAAGAATATTTGCTTCTGTAAAAACATGGCCAACTTTGAAGGGATCTTAAGAATAAGATAACATTTGCAAAAGCAATTCAGGGAGAAAAAGCCCATGGCCAAAAAAGCTGGGCCATTCTTAACAGTCATCACTTTCAAATGCATTCAAAATGTGATAGTCAATGTTGAGACTGGTTTTCCTGTACTTCTTCATTTATAGAAGAGGTAAAATTTAGAGAGGTTAAGTAGTTCAACCTTAACCTCAGGGCACAGCAGACAGGTTAGGGTTTTATCCAAAGTGTGTCTAAGTTCAGAGCCCCTTTTCTCTCTATTATGCCCAAAGTCTCTAACTTTATGAGATACTGGTCTTTTTATGCTGTTGGTACAGAAAGTAAGCTAGAGTCATGTCAAACAAGGATCCTGAGCACATCCAGCTTCATTTGTTGTTAATATTAGATGATAGTGGATATGAACGTGCTGTCCTTTGGCCATGGCTTGCCAGTTCTGAATTGGATCCTTATTCTGGACCTTTGACCACTGTGTCTCAGACCAGGCCCATTCCTCAGTGGAGGAGGCTCGATGGAACTCAGAGTACAGAAGGGAGATGTATTACCACTCCCGTTGAATAGTGGGGAAACAGACTCAGAAGATAGGTATCACTCCAAGGTCCCAGTGGCCTAAAAACAGAAAAGCCTGGAGTTGCCCCAGACTGCTGTCATTTTGTCCAATATCGTTTCCACTAGTCCTCAGCTCAAAGCATCCCTGAGACATTGCAGATCATGAGGAGAGTGGGGGAGTACCAGCTATGGAGACAGATTCTCTTGGATCTAAATCCCGACTCTGACATTTATCAGTTATGTGACCTTGGACAAATTGCTTAATATCTCTAAGGCTCAGTTTCCTCTTCCATGTAATGAGGGAACTAATACCTACCTCACTGAGTTGCTGTGAGAATTAAATGAATCTGTGAATTAATTAATTTATTCTCTGCCTTGTTCCAGAAAGGATTCAAGGTGGCTTACAAGGACACAATAATATAGTTTAAGAATAGAGGAGAAAAGAAATAAGGACAAGACAGGCAGAAAGAGGAGTCAGTCCAATGCGATGGCTAAGAATAAGTGACTTGTTTTGCTCAAAGCTGTCCAATACCCAACCCCAGTAGGGAAACTTTGGCAGATACATTGGTTGTCATATTTATTAGGTTATAACAAAGCCATGACTAAAAGGGGAGCATGGCTGTGTTTAAGATATAGAGTCCATTTCATGTTTCCATATCCAAGATATAGGTTCCAAGTTCCAGTTACTTCACTAGGCAATGGAGAACCATGTAGAAAAAGGCAGGCCTAACCACTCCCCTCATGGAGGTGACAGTCTTCATAAAGAGAACACTAATAAGATGTATCACTTCCATGATTTCATCATTACCAAGAAATGCAAAAAATACCTATGAGCTACATGAAAGTCCACGTGTTAAGCTCTGAGTGCAGTGTCTGGCACACAGAATGTGTTTAATATTCATTTGCCCACTTATTTAGCAAATATTTATCAACCTATGTCTATGCATTTTCTAGATATGCCAATTATGCAATGGACAAAGAAGGAAAAATCTCCTACCTACATTTTAGTTGAGGAGAGAGACGATGTATAGGACCATTGAATGAAATATATGAGATATTAGATATTGATAAGGGAAGGTGGTAAAGGGCTCTGAGGGTGGTTTAGAGGAAATCCCAGGGGAGACCTTACTGAGAAGTCGATATTTGAGTTCAAACCTGAAAGAAATGAGAGAGGTAGCATGAAGTTTCTGAGGAGCATTTTAAGCAGAAAGAACAGCAAGTACAAAAGCCACAGACTGGCATGGACCTGACAGTATTTGCTTGGTATTAGGCGAGTCTTTCAGTTGAAAGTAACAGGAACTCAACTCAAAACAGGTTAAGTAAAAACAATTTACAGGAAGAAGACTCAGGTGGTTCGTAGAATCTGACGATGAGATTCAGGAAGGTAACCATCTCAGGAGCTCTGTAGTAACATTTATTATAGCCAAAGGAGGGTGATAAGTATGCTTTTCCCTGCCTCCTTTTGCATGGAAAATACCTAGGTACAAAGGTCATTATGGCTGTAGAATGGCACATGATATGATTGGCTCAGCCTGGATCATGGTCCTAGCTCTGTGATTCGGTTAGTAAAATTTGTCATCGAAATGAGGTAGAAAAGGAGCTGAGATAACAAAAACCACAGCCACCAAAAGTCTCGTGCAAAGTAAATGACTTGCCCTAAAGAAGCAGTTCTGTAAATGGCAAAAGTGGAGTCTGCATCCTTCTACGCCATCAGAAATCTTTCATATCCTAGTTAATTTGATGATTCTCTTTTCTGATTGATTCCCAGAAGATGTTTTGTGGTTTTCCTCCTCTTTACAGAGGGCATGCTGTTCATTGTCATGTGCATATAATGATCCCATAATTTAAAAAGCTTCATGTTCATGATGTTGAGTGGTAAGCTATAATTACCTCCCCTTTCTTGTCATTAGGAAATGCTATGAGATTTCAAACAACTGAAGAGTAGGCCACAAGTATACACAAAGTATCCAATAATGCACAAGTTAATCTAAGGCATGATTATTATTTGTAATAACAATATTTACAATTGAAAAGTAATTTAAGAGGAAAACACAAAAATGCATGATATAATGAGGGGATTGTTGTGGGGTGTTTTGGAGAAAATAGGCATAGTCTTATAATGAGATAAGAATTAGGGGCCTGTTCATTCAATTTGGTCATTTCACTTAGCATGTGACCATCTATCCCTAAGGATGGGCTGCATCAGTGTGCACATGTCCTCTGGCTTCAGCCAAAACAAAGCACTGGCAGGAGACTGGGTGAGGAAAGAGAATGAGATTTGAGTATTTATTTACCATCTGGGTTCCTACAGGGGCACCTCAGATTTTCTGCATGTCTCTTTGAAGTGCTCTCTCATTTCATTTTCTCTCTCGGGGTTGGGAAAATATTTGTCCCCTCATGCCCCTTTAGTCCCAGGGGTGGTGATGATGACTCCCAGGTGTTACGAGCCCCTGAATGCTGGTCCTATCTCCTGTCCAAGTGTGTCTGTAATTTATTCCTTCCGGTGGGTTCTTGGTCTCGCTGACTTCAAGAATGAAGCCACGGACCCTCGCGGTGAGTGTTACAGTTCTTAAAGATGGTGTGTCCGGAGTTTGTTCCTTCAGATGTTCTGACGTGTCTGGAGTTTCCTCCTTCTGGTGGGTCCGTGGTCTCACTGACTTCAGGAGTGAAGCCGCAGACCTTCACAGTGAGTGTTACAACTCTTAAAGGTGGTGCGTCCGGGTTGTTTGTTCCTCCCAGTGGGTTCGTGGTCTCACTCACTTCAGGAATGAAGCTGCAGACCCTCACAGTGAGTGTTATAGCTCATAAAGGTAGTGTGGACCCAAAGAATGAGCAGCAGCAAGATTTATTGTGAAGAGGGAAAGAACAAAGTTTCCACAGCCTGGAAGGGGACCCCAGCGGGTTGCCGCTGCTGGCTCTGGTGGCCAGCTTGTATTATTTGGCCCCGCCCACATCCTGCTGATTGGTCCATTCTACAGAGTGCTGATTGGTCCAATTTACAGAGTGCTGATTCGTGCATTTACAATCCTTTAGCTAGACACAGAGCAATGATTGGTGCATTTACAATCCTTTAGCTAGACAGAAAAGTTCTCCAAGTCCCCACCTCACCCAGAAGCCCAGCTGGCTTCCCCTCTCATGAGTCTTCATAAATGGTGGCTTTATTAAACTCTCCTCAGTCCCAGATGTGAAAGACCACCTATTTCCTGCCAGTACACTGACACACACCCTCAATCAATTTCATGCTATCTTGCAATACCTAATCATGGTATTTATTCTGCTTATCTCAAGTCAGGTGTGTCTGTGGAGAGATCTGTCCTCTTGTTTCCTTGCTACCTATGCGTCTTTGCTAATGTTCACTCCTGGAATGTACTCTGAGCCTCTATCTCTGTCTAAATTCCTCACTATTCAAAACCCTTCCATATCCTACAGGAAACTTTGTCTTCAATGCCATCTCCTATAGGAAACTTTGCCAAATCTACCAGCCAGAAGCAATCTTGCCTTTCTCTAGACTCCCACAGCTCTTTACTCAACCTTTGTAGTGATGCTTATTTCTACTTTGTATGACTTTTTGTTCGGCACACATAGTATCTTCCTTAATTAACTAGATTCGTGCCTTCATTAATTGGAAGGATAGATGCATGCCTTCAAGACTTGCATCCCAACAAGAGGCTAAAAGAATGCCTCATACATCTTGGCATTCAGGAAGTATTGTTTAATTGAAAGAGTGAACAAATTGCTAAATTCCAGTGATATCACTTAGAGAGCTAATCTCAGGCAGTTGTGTTCACATTTTAATATATATTCATTGATCCTACAAATTCATTAAATATTTTTTATTTGAATTTTTAATATCAACTTTGCAGAAATACGTAAGGTCCTTAGAAAAAATCTTGAATAGCCCCTCCACACTGATTTCCAGAGGCACTGAAGTTAATTCTTTATTCTTAATACTACTGGTAGTAACCTCAAATACAATTTGCACCCATATAGAGCTGTGAAGCTCAAACTTTGCTGGCTGTAACAAAATCATATAGGGAGCTTTGAAATGTAGATAAATTATTGTCATCTTAGTCTTCACTTCTACCCCAGACCCGCTGGATGGGCATTTGGGTGAGAGGTCTGGCTGATTTGAATTTTATCACCTTCAATTTTGCTACTTTCGCTCAATTTTGGCTCTGCTAACTAAACATTTGCCCAAGAACTGGTATTCAGGAGCTGCTGTTTTAAAGTACAGTTTGGTAATAAAAACTTCTCATAAGGAAAATAAAAGGTTTACCTACATTTAATAAATGAGAAAATGGAGGTTCTAAAATGCTAAATCAGTTTGAAAAAAATAAACATTTTGCAGAAGTAGGAATATTAAGGCTGAATAAACATATTAAAAGATGCTCAATCCTGGGTGTCAGTAAGGTGAGGAATAGGAAGCCCCAGAACCTCCTTCCCCCATGGAGACACTGAATCAATGACAACACAGGAACCAGTTTCCTTTGTGATAAACCCAGAAAACAAGAGATTCTTGTACCTCATGTGAGCACGAAACCAGATGCATCAAAGCTTGTAGGAAAATTTGGGGCACTCATTCATCATAGTCCCTCCACTTGGTTCATCATGGCACAACTGAGAGAAAACTCATCTCCCAGCTTCTCAGTGAGGAAAAGAGAATACTGAAACATACATTTAATGTGCAGACTTTTGGGGGATCTGGACCAAGGGACCGGTTTTGTCTGTCTCAGTCTAAACACTGACAAAAAGGGGCACCAGGTTGAGGCTTGCTAAGAACAAAGGCAGAGGTTTGGGCAAGCACACACTCACTTGCTATAGCTCCTCTTCCCATCTAAGCGTGGAACAAGTGGAAGAAAACTCCAACTCTAACTTGACTCCAAGGAGGGAAAGTGTTGAAGTAGTGTGCATCCAACATTTGGGCTTTGGGGGGTTTGCCTGAGAAGCTGGTTTATGTCTTATCTGTTCCAGTGCACTGAGGGGACCCAGCATACTTTAGATGCCTAGGATTCATTGAAAATGAAAGAAAGCTGGGTGGCCCACTGCTGTAACAGATGATTCATGGTACAGTAGATGGAGGCCAACACTGTTTAACAGATTCCCCTTTGGTGGGGGTGGTCGGGGGAGATAAGAATGGTATGTGTGTTCCACATTCTGACTTTTCAAGGGATTGCCTAAGGAACAAATTTCTCTCTGGGCCAGTATACTTTAAAAGACTGAGATCCTCTGAGAACAAGAGAACTGTAGTACCACAGCAGACATCAGAAGGAGGAAAAAATTATAAATGCTTGTAAAAGGAAATTAGCAACTCTGTATAATTGGGAACTTATACACACATGTCCAGAAAGGATTTGCATCTATAGGAAAGGTTTGAGAGGCCCCAAGAATTTCTAGCCTGCCTGACTAGTGAAGGTCTATCTTTGTCCTAAGCCAGTCCATAGACTGGAAGTGTTGACATTTTCCAAATATGTGGATTCCAGCACAACGTTACAATGCACATTAAGAAACAGGAAAACATGGCTGAATGAAAGAAACAAAATAAATCTCTAGAAACTTGCCCTAAAGAAATTGAGGTATATAAATTTGTTGACAAAGAATTCAGAATAATCATCATAAATGTGGTCAGTGAAGTCAGGAAAATTATGCATGAACAAAATAAGAATATCAACAAAGAAACAGAAAACATAAACCAAACAGAAATTTGGGAGCTTGAGAATACAACAACTGACATGAAATATTAATTAGAGGGGTTTGGCCACAGACTTCATCAAGCAGAATAAAGAACCTACTAACTAAAAAGCAGGTCATTTGAAACTATCCAGAGGAGAAAAATAACAATAATAGAGAGTGAAGAAACCCTATGAAACTCCTGGGAAACCATCAGGCAAACCAATACGCACATTTTGGGAGCATCAGAAGAAGCCAGAGAGAAAGTGTCAGAAAGCTTAGTTGAAAAAATAATGGCCAAAAACTTTCCAAATCTGAAAAAGGAAGTAAACATCCAGTTACAAGAGGCCCAAAGGATTCTGACTAGGGTGAACCGAAAGACAACAGATTTCTTAGAAGAAAACTTTCAGACCATAATGGAGTGGGAAAATATATTCAAAGTGCTGAAAAAGAATGCCAATCAAGAATATTGTATCTGGCAAAATTGTCTTTTAAAAATGAAAATGAAATAAAGACTTTTCCAGATAAACAAAAGTTGGGGGGTTTATTACCACTATGCCTGCCTTATAAGAATTACTAAAGAATATCCGTTAAGTTAAAACAAAAGCACGCTAGCATACTACACAACAACACAAAAGCATATGAAAGTATAAAGCTTGCTAATAAAGGTAAATTTATAGAAGGCTATAAAATACTGTAATACCATAATGGTGGTGTATAAATCAATTTTAATATTGGTATAGAAGATAAAAGGCAAAAGTATAAAGATATTTATAATTATAAAATATTTTAATGATTGTACAATATGAAAATACATAATTTATTGTATCAATAGCATAAAGTGTTGGGGTGAAGAGGTAAAAAAGCAGAGTTTTTGTATGAGATTGAGGTAAAGTTCTTATCAGCTTAAAATAGATTGTTATAACTACAAAATGTTTTGTGCAAGCCCCATAGCAACCACAAAAACTACTCAAATAAGACAAAGAAGATACACAAAAGAAAATAAGAAAGGAATCAAAACATGGCACTACAAAAAAATAAAACAAAAACAAAACACAAAGGAATATAGCAAGAGAATAAAAGGACAGAATAGCTATAAGACAGACAAAATAATTTTTAAAATGGCAACAATAAGCCCTTCTGTATTCTGTATTTGTAATTACTTTAAATGTAAATAGATTAAACTCCCCAATCAAAAGATATAGAGTGGCTGCATGAATTTAAAATATATATATCCAACTATATGCTGTCTACAAGAGAGTCACTTTGAAGGACACACACGCTAAAAGTGAAAAAAATGGAAAAATATATCCTTAAAAATATTAATCAAAAGATAATGAGGTGGCTACGTTTATATAAGACAAAATACAGTTTAGGTCAAAAATGATCACAAGAGACAAGAAAAGACATTACCTAATGACAAAAGTCTCAATTCACTGTGAAGATGACAATATAAATATATAAATATGTATATATATATACTCAATATCAGATCACCCAAATACATAAAGCAAACATTGACAGCAATAAGAGAAAAATAGATAGCAACATAATAATAATAGCAGATTTCACTTTCAATAATGTATAGAACATTCACACAGAAGATCAATAAACAAATAGAGGACTTTATAATAAAGACCAAATGGGCCTAACAGACATATACAGAACATTTCACTCAACAGCAGTAGAATACATATTCATCTTTAGCATGTACAGAACATTCTCTAGAATAGATCACTTGTTAGGTCACAAAAAAGTTTTTAACAAAGACTTTCAGAAGATTAAACTCCTACCAAGTATCTTTTCTGACCACAATGAATTAAACCGTAAACTAATAACAGAAGGAAAATTGCAAAATTCACAAATATATGAAAATTAAGCAACACACTGTTGAACAACCCGGGAATCAATGAAGAAAGAAAAAGGAATAAAAAAATCTTTAGACAAATGAAATGAAAATACAATATATCAAAATTTATGGGATGCTGCAAAAGCAAGACTAAGAGGGACATTTGTAGCAGTAAATGCCTACATTAAAAAAGAAAAATGGTTACAAATAAACAATCTAGTTTTATTCGAGTAACAAAAAAGAATAAACTAGTACATTATAATAATAAAAATGAGAGCAGAAAAATAACATAATAAAGCCCATATATGAAAAGTCCACAGGTAGCATTATACTCAGTGATTAAAAAACTGGGAAGTTTTCCTCTAAGATCAGGAACACAGCAAAAATACCTACCTTCACCATTTCTATAAAAGATAATGCTGGAATTACCACCCAGAGCGAGGAAAAAAAATGAAAGGCTAAATCAGAAAGGAAGTAAAATTATCTTTGTTTGCAAATGACATAAACTTGTACGTAGAAAACCCTAAAGGTTCCACAAAAATTAGTTAAAACTAATTTAAAAAACAGATGAAGTTGCAGGATAAAGAATCAAAACCCAAAATCAATTTCATTTATATACATTAAAATAAACAATCCAAAAAAGAAATTAGGAAAATGATTCCATTTCCAGTAGAATACAAACAAAACAAAATACTTAGGAGTAAATGCAATTAGAAGGTGAAAGACATACACTGAAAACTCTAAAACATCGATGAAAGAAATTTAAGAAGATACATATAAATGGAAAGATACTTCATGTTCATGGATTAGAAGATTTAATATTTCTAAAATGTCCATGTATTCAAAATGATCTACAAATTCAATGCAATCCCTACCAAAATTTCAGTGACATTTATTGCAGATATAGAAAAAAAAACTCTTAAAATTTGTATGAAACCACAAAGCACCCTGAATAGCCAAAACAATCTTGAAAAAGGAAGAACAAAGCTGGATGGCTTATACTTCCTGACTTTAAAACATATTACAAAAAGCTACAGAAATCAAAACAGTATGATACTGGCATAAAGACAGACACATAGATACATAAACCTTTGCATATATAATAAAATGATCTTTAACAAGGGTGCCAAAATGACATATTGTGGAAAGAAGAGTCTCTTCAACAAATAATGGTGGGAAAACTGGATATCCAGTCAATAGCATAAAAAGACAACTTACAGAATGTGAGAAAATGTTTGCAAACTATATATCTGATAAAAGGTTAATTTTAAAAATGCATGTTACTCATACTATTCAATTAAAAAATGATTAACATGCTTTAAAAATAGGCTAAAGAATTGAAGAGAAGAGACATTTCTTCAAAGAAGACATACAAATGGTTCCCAGGTATATGAAAATGTTCTCAATGTCACCAGTTATCAGGGAAATGCAAATCAAAGTCACAGTGAGACAATGAGATATCACTGCACACTTCTTAAGATGTCTACTATCTAAAAAATGGAAGACAAGTATTGACAAGGATGTGGTGAAATTAGAACACTCCTACACTGTTGGTGGGACTACAAAATGGTGTAATTACTACGGAAAAACCAGGTAAAGTTTCCTCAAAATATTAAAAATGGAACTACCATTTGGTCCAACAATTCTGCTTCTGGTATTTACTCAGAGAATCAAAATCAGAATCTTGAAAAAGATATTAGCTTTAATGTTAATCACAACATTATTTATAATAGCAAAGATGTGAAAACAACCAAAAAGTCCATCAACAGATGAGTTGTTTAAAAAATATGTAAATACATATAATGGAATATTGTTTATTCTTAAAAAAGAAAAAATTCTGGCCAGGCACGGTTGCTCAAGCCTGTAATCCCAGCACTTTGGGAGGCCAAGGTGGGCAGATCACCTGAGGTCAGGAGTTCGAGAACAACCTGGCCAACACGGCGAAATCCCATCTCTACTAAAAATACAAAAGTTACCCGGGCATGGTGGCCTGTGCCTCTAATCCCAGCTACTTGGGAGGCTGAGATAGGAGAATTGCTTGAATCTGGGAGGTGGAGGTTGCAGTGAGCCAAGATTGTGCCACTGCACTCCAGCCTGGGCAACAGAGATTCTGTCTCAGAAAAAAAAAAAGAAAAAAAAGAAAAAAATCTACACACCGTATGATAACATGGATAAACCTTGAAGTGATTAAGTGAAATTCACCAGTCACAGATGGACAAATACTGTATGATTCAATTTATATGATGAATCTACAATAGTCCAACTTATAGAAGTAGATACCAGCATGAAGGTTGCCAGGGCCTTGAGGGTGGGGGAAATAAGGAGTTGCTGTTCATGGCTATAGAGTTTCAGGCATGTTAAATGAAAAAAATTCTAGAAATCTGCTGAACAACAACATACATGTAGTTAACAATATTGTACTACATATTTAAAAATTTGTAAGAGGGCAGAACCTATGTCACATGTTGTTTGCCACAAAAAAAGATGCTCATTCTGATTAGTAATTAGAAAAATACAAATTAATACCTCAGTGAGATATTAATTTATACTTACCTAACTGGCAAAAATTGGGAAATCTGATATACCAAGGTTTGGAGTAGATGGGATTCAAAGGGGGCTCATATGTTGCTGTAGAAGTGTACATTGGTTCAAACATTTGGAAAGCAACTTGGCATCATTGTGTACAGAACATCTGCATTCTCTATAATTCAGTAATTATAATTCTAGACATATATTCTTTCCCATATGCACCAGGAGACATATACAAATAAAAAAGATTATAGCAGCACTGTTGATAATAACAACATAGAAACAACCTAAGTGTCTATCAACTAGAGAATGAGTTATATAATAAATTGTACTATAGTCACACAATGGAATGATATTCAGCAGAAGAAATGGGAGAGATTTACAGCTACAAAATGGATATTCCTTAGAAGCATGCTGAAGATAAAAAGCAAATTATTGAAGATTACTTACTATGTCATTTTCATAAAGCTTAAAATTGAGCAAACAATAGAGATACATATATGTTCATTATATCATTATAGCTTTTCATTATATGTATATATAACTTTTTTCAGCAATGGGATTATTTTTAGAAATTAGAAAAATATTTACCTCTAATTAGTAATATGGGGGTCAGCAATTTAGATGGGAGGAAAATATAGATAGAGCAAAAGTTCCACTTCTTAAATAGGTTTAAATAGCATGTTGGGTTCATTGGTTTTTATTTTATTACTTTATGACTTACATACTTGTCATATTTTCACTTTTGTATTTATAAATTATTAAGCTTTCAAAAAGTTAGTAAAAATAATGTGTTTTTTGTTTGTTTTGTTTTGTTTTGTTTCTGAGATGGTGTCTTGCTCTGTCACCCAGACTGGGGTGCATTGGTGGAATCTCGGCTCACTGCAACCTCCACATCCCAGGTTTCAGCGATTCTGTCTCAGCCTCCCAAGTAGCTGGGATTACAGGCGTGTACCAACATGCCTGGCTAAATTTTTTCTTTTTTTTTTTTTTTGTATTTTTAGTAGAGTTGGGGTTTCACCATGTTGGCCAGGCTGTTCTTGAACTCTTGACCTCAGGTGATCCACCCATCTCGGCCTCCCAAAGTGCTGGTATACAGGCGTGAGCCACCACGCCCGGCCAATAATATTTTAAGAGAAGAGAAAATAAGAGAGAGATGAAGGCAATATGACTGGATTGTTGTGATAAAGGAGAAGAGAGTTACAACAAGGAATTGGTAAGCAGGCAGGGACTTATGACCATGGGAAAGAGTTTGGATTGTATTCTAACTTCAGTGGGAAGCCTTTGAAGAAGTTTAAAGAGAGAAACATGACCCAACATACACTTTCAAAAGATAACTATGGTTGCTCTGTGGACAACAAACAGAAGCATGGGCCGCATTTGGAGGCTACTGCAATATTTCAGGGGAGGAATGATGCTTGGTGGCATGTGCTTGCTGATTAATGGATAAATGTGAGAGGTCAAGGAAAGTTGTTAGGCTTTAGCAATTAAGAAGAGGTTGGTATTACTGTGATGGGGAAGTCTAGAAGTAGAAGTGAGGAAGGGAATCAATAATTTAAAATTTTCAAATTATTTTCAGATGTGAGGGAAATACTTAAGATTAGGCAGTTGAATCCGATACGGGAGTTGATTATAAGAATCTTGAGCCTCCATAAGGAAAATAGCCTAGAGATTAAAAACATGGATGTCTTTCACCAATGGGTAGAGTATATGGAGTAAATAAATAAATGGTAGAGTAGTAATAGAATCAAATCTTCACATGAGTCACTTATGTTCGGCCATGTTTATTGAGGGATTGTTGGGGGAAAATAATTAAATTTATAGTCAGAAAAATGGGATCCAATTTCAGTGCTCACTTCCCACTCCTCTTGATTAATACATAACTCACATTTAAAAATTAATTGAATTTTCTTCTGTCTTAGATTTCCCACTTTAAAATGAAGGAAATTTAAACTACTATATTATAGCCTTTTGGGTTTATAAAGATACTTCATGTGTATTAATTTCTTAAATTATTACAACCATCTACAGAGGAATGTATTGTTTTTATTTCTCTTTTACTGACAAAGAAATTGAGTCAAAGAGTTCAAGTACATAATAATAAGTATATAAGGCTACATAATTAGATTTGTTGCAGAAATCAAACCTTTATCCTCTGAATTTTCCTTATACCAGTGATGTTTAAAGTAGGGTTCCTGGACCCCCGGCATCAATGCCACCAGGTAACTTGTTAGCAATGCAAAATTTTTGGCTCCACTCTAGACCTACTGGAGCAAAATCTTGGGCTGAAGCAGAGCAGTCTGGGCTGAAGCAGAGCAGTCTGTGCTTCATCCATCTCACCCAGTGACGCAGATGCTCATGAAGTTTCAGGCAAATGAAATAAACCACAGATAAGAAACAAATGACACAACACATCTGAAGGGATTATGGCAAACCATAGGCAAAGCATAGTAGTATTGTTTTTTCACTCTGCTGTTTTCTGCTATTTGCCCTCTGGGAGAGAAAATATTGAAGACTGAAATGTCAGCAAAGTTGACAGGAAGTAAGACAAAGAGCAAAATCACAAGGTGGCCACCTTAATAACTACCTACTAAAAATACCTAGAATCAATGGCTTGGCAATGATAATGATTACTTTGTTTTCCTTAAATGGTTCTTGATTTTTTCCCATGTAAACAGTGATTGTGAAATTGAATTTCCATAAGTATGTTAAAGAAAAGGGAGTGAAAAATTGTTTTATGTGGAAAAAATATATATCTATGTACTATAAGCACGGCTCTGCAGGGTCTCATTCTGAGGAACTGTTGTATCCCCTCAGGGAGTTCCAGGGACAACACTAAGTGAAGGCTGATTTTTCCTCTAACATCCCAATTCAGTTATTTGCACATAGTGAGCTTACATACAAATGTGGAATTAATGAATGAACATCCCACTAAGCACAGGCCTGAGGGTAAAGAGGTTCAAATTCTTCTAATTCTACAGAGCTCTTTCTAAATTATTACGTCTACACCATCCTTTACAAACAGTCCAGAGTTAGGGAGAGCACTGGCTGGGTGTGTGCAGGTTGAGATATGAGTTGGTAAGGTCCTGCCTAAACCTAGAAGAAACAATAAAATAGGGAAGGAAAAAGGATGCCTAGGAAAGGTGGTATAGATGGAGTCAGTTATGAGCTCTCTGAGGGCAGCAATCTTAATTTTTTTGTTTCTCATTGTATACATTATTTCTAGGACATTGTTTCACACTTGATTAGCTAATTCATAAGGATTTGTTAAGGACTGAATAGAGGTTGTATAAAGCTTTATAAGAAGAAGCATTTCAAAAAAATCATGGATGAAGCTAAGCCTTCTTACACTCTAGCCTTAGAATTCACGGAGCACGACTCCTCTGAGAGTCTATTAACCAAAGATCAGTCATAGAGCCAGCTTAGATTTAAAGGTAGGGAACGATATGGGGACATGAATACCAGGAAACACGGTTTATTGAGGAGATGGGCATCCTTAGGAACTAGCTCCAATTCAAATAAATGCTTTAGGAGAAAACGATCTGGTCCAGTGCTAGAGTGTCAACATATGTGAAGAAGCTCATTTAGAACAGAATTCCATTCTTAAGTATCTTTCAAACACTTAAAGGGGCCATAAAATATAATCCATAGAAATTAAAAAAAAAATCTTCTGTTCCATCCTGAGACTCCTGAGAGAGCCTCACCTTCTTTTGCCAGAAACATCCTCTCTCTCATCAGCACCATCCAATCCCTCTGTCATGCCCATCTTGTTGTGACATGACACCCTCCAGGTACTGGCATTGTGCTCTCCTGCCACACATAGCATCCTAGAGTTGTTCTTCTGGAAAGAAATGTTTGCTCATTAGGATAATTTAAATTCC
Source organism: Gorilla gorilla gorilla (assembly GCF_029281585.2). Lineage (NCBI taxonomy): Eukaryota > Metazoa > Chordata > Mammalia > Primates > Hominidae > Gorilla > Gorilla gorilla. The sequence goes on along the minus strand of NC_073233.2, from coordinate 88,011,464 downwards.
ATCAAAATGAAAATTGTATTTTTATTATTTAGTTTAAGGATAGTTTTTTGTTTTGTTTTTAGCACAAAATATCTTCTGAGATAATTCATGGCTTGAAAATATAATAATCATTCATATGATAGAGTCTGACTATACTAAATATTTTTGCCAACACTCTTTGGGACAAAATAGAGATCTTATCTTCAGTACTATACTTTCCAGAGGGGCCTGTTCTCTCTACTCAAGCATGGGTGGTTGGAAACAACAATCTCCTGCCCCATCCCGCCATGGTAAGGGTGCCATAGAAATAACTGAAGAATAAGGATGAAAGTGAAAAGCATATCAAGGTAGGAGCCCAGGAATTCTGGTTTGATTATTGATCAGCTCTGTGACCATGAGTAAGTTTCTTAAATTGCTGGATAAGTGCTTATGAGACTGTAATGTGCATATGTGCCATATGCTTACTGGGGATTATATACAGATATAATCTGTATATAATCAGTAGCTCTGATTCAGATTCAGTAGCTCTGATCTGGACCTGAGATTCTACATTGCTAACCAGCTCCAGTTGATGCTGGTTCATAAACCCTGCTTGGAGGAATAGCTCTAGATCACTATTCTCTTATTTAGGAATGGGGACAGAAATATGAGTTCATCTTACTACTGCTTTTAAAAACCGTTAAGCTGGTCCTTTTACTTTCCCTTTTTTTTTTTTTGAGATGGAGTCTTTCTCTGTTACCCAGACTGGTGTGTAGTGGCATAATCTCAGCTCACTGCAACCTCTGCCTCCAGGGTTCAAGCGATTCTCCTGCCTCACCTCCCAAGTAGCTGGGATTACAGGCGCCCACCACGACACCCAGCTAATTTTTGTATTTTTAGTAGAGATGGGGTTTTGGCATGTTGGCCTGGCTGGTCTCAAACTCCTGACCTCAAGTGATCCACCCACCTTCCTCCCAAAGTGCTGGAATTACAGGCGTGAGCCACCGCACCTGGCCAGCTTGTCCATTTTCTATTGGATGGTTGAATGGTTGGATGGATGGATGGATGGATGGATGGATGGATGGATGAAAGGATGGGTGAATGAGAAGGTCCAGGAAAGAATTAGCGAAGTGTTCCCAAGGGATTTGAAGGTGGAGGCAGAAATATGAAGAAAAAAAATCAAAGGACATACTAACAACGGGAAAGGATTTTGCAATTCAGTGACTAGATGAAATAACATTAAAAGGCTGTTTTTGCCATCGGATACAGTTTAGATCAGAAAAGAAGTTAGGGAGGTAATGTATGTAACCCTGATATGAGGTGCAGTGTTGCATCCCTTCATTTTGGGAATTACCTTATGGTTACTTCATTTCTATGGCAGCACTCATAAGCTTCTCCATTGGAGCCCATATCTTTTGGAGCCAAATGCATTTGGTTAACAATCAAGACTTGAGTGAGGATAGTATGACTTGAGTTGTTCCTTTTGGCAGCTTGTAGATTAAGAGGAAAGACATGTGATCTTTATAAACAGCCATAACCCAAGATAAAAAGAGAAGAAATGCACTGAAATTGGGCTATGATTATTTGCAAAAGGGGCCAGTTGAGACAGTGGCAGACTGGAGTTAGCTTTTGAATCAAGGCAGCTGAGTGAGTGCATAGAATTAGGGTATAGTCAGGGAAAGAATAGCTTGGGCAAAGTGGAAGAACATCCCTCAGAGATGGAAGCAAATATTATCCTCAATTTAAAGATAATGAAATTGAAGTTCAGAAAAGTAGAGTAAATTGCTGAAAATCATACAGCAGATGAGTGGTGTGGTCACAGTTCAAACCTAAATTTCCTGATGCCAAAACCCAAGGTCTTAAAAATTTTGCCAGTGCCTTCTCTGAGTTAAGGTGGTATCAAGGAATGGAGAGGAGGGGACAACTGTGAAGAAACTGGATAATAATAATACCAATAGCAAACACTTGTAGAGCCATACACTCTACAACCACCCTGTTTTACAGGTGAGGAAACTGAAGCTCTGATAGGTTAAATCACTTGCCCAAGGTCATGCACCTGGTAAGGATTTGAACCCAAACAATCTGGCTCCAGCATGTGTTTTGAAAATAAAGCTAAAGAAAGGGGGAAGTGAAGATGATGAGAGTGTGATATCATCTAGAAGAGCTAAAGTCTTCCCGGAATAACTACAGAACTCTAACCTTTCTACTGTGAGTCTGTCTTCAGGCAGCAATATGATTCCCCTTTCCTCATTTTCCTCACTCTTAAAACAGGAAAAAAAAAAAAGGTAAACTAAAAAACAAACTGTAATTAGGATTCTTATCTTTTGAATTCAGAACAAAAATTTAAAAGCAGCTGAAAGGACTTCTTTAAAATGGAAAGAAAACTATTTTAGATTATAAAAGTATGCTAATTAAAAATGATTGATATGTTATTTTGTTAGTGACTCATGTTACCTTGTTACAGTTTCATTCATTTCTTGTTGACTAATGAGCTCACTAAAATAAAGAGATGAATTTAGATGGAATCTTAATTTTCTTTAGGATTTCATATATGTTTACATTTCATTTTAGTTGTTAAGCCAACCTATAAAGTTTACCACTATGTTCTATTTAATTTGAAACTAAAAAGACAATGAGAAGAAAAGAACTTGCAATCTGGCTGAGACATAGGGTCTTGTTTGTTGGTACATGTTGACTGTTTATAATAATTAAAAAGGCCGGGTGTGGTGGCTCATGCCTGTAATCCCAGCACTTTGGGAGGCCGAGTTGGGCAGATCACAAGGTCAGGAGATGGGGACCATCCTGGCTAACATTGTGAAACCCTGTCTCTACTAAAAATACAAAAAAAAAAAAATTATCCGGGCATGGTGGTGGGTGTCTGTAGTCCCAGCTACTGGGGAGGCTGACGCAGGAGAATGGCGTGAACCCGGGGGGTGGAGCTTGCAGTAAGCCAAGATCTTGCCGCTGCACTCCAGCCTGACTGACAGGGCGAGAAAAAATAAAAAATAAAATAATAATAATAATGAAAATTTTCTTCTCTTAGTATTAAACAAATTAACATCAAGGAAACGGAATCATTCTTGGCCAATTATGATTCTTGATAGATGGTGGGAAAAAGTCCTCAGAACTAAACACTTTTCTGATTTTTTTGTTTTCAATATGAAAACAGGGCTAGAGTTAAAATATTGGCTCTTGTTTTGCCTCAGTTACTTCCTAGCTTTGTGAACTTGGCCATGCTCTGAGCTTCTACTACCTTTGTTTCATGGAAACCTGCTTTGCCTTTTCCATAGGAGTTATATGAGTTATATGAGAAAAGATGACGTAGAAGGGTATGTTTTAAGACATACAATGCCATAGAAATATGTGGCTTTACTGGTACTTTTTCTAATTTAGAAACTATTAGTCTATTGGAAAAGGGAAGTCATAAGCTGTAAAGGAAGGGACTGCCTCTAGGTCCCCATCCCTGTTAATGAGAGAGAATAGTGTAGTTGAAAGATTAGGAAGGATAAAACTGACTCACAGACTTACTTTACAGTATTTGTTCTTGACAATCTTGCTTGGGGATTATCTGTTTTTTTTCTGTCTTTTTTTTTTTTTTAATGTCTGCAAAGAACTTAATTTTGGCTTAGTTAATTGATCTATTATTATTGTTTTTGTTCATTTTTACTCTATACTTTTCCTTGCTTCTGCATATTTGGGGTCTCAACTGGGTGCCAGAGGTCCTCAGCAAGATCCTTACACTCTGGATAGGACAAAACTTGAACATCCACTGTCCTATGCCATCATTAGTACTTCTGCTTAGTGCTCAGCCTTGTGGCAGCTGCTCTCTTCCAGGCTAAGTGTACACTTTTCTTGATTATGACTAGCCTAACATTTGATAATAGCCCCATAAGAAACTGTCTCTCATACGTTTATGGTCACCCTCTGAACACTTTCATTTTCTCTAGCACTCTGTCTCTCAAATATCATCCACATCAGTAGCCGCAAATCTAGTTTTTGCCTCTTTAGCAATGCTCTGTTTCGGGGTCTACTTTGCTGTACTGCAGTCCAGAAAATGGCCGTAAGCAGAAAGCTGGTGCAAATATTTAGCTCATGATGATTTGGTGATCATCTCTCAAGGAATACTGTCCTTCATTGCCTATTTTTCAGTGTCTAAAAACATTTTCTTCATAGATTTTAAGTTGTGTAGTTTTTGTTTTTGAGTTTCAGTGGGAAGACAAGTTTAGTACTAGTTACTTTGTCGTGTCTAAAAGCAGAACACTGTGTTTCTAAGAACCGGAAGACTTAGGGTCTAGTTATAGATCAACTCTAATTTGTATCCTGTGCCTTTGTTTTTTTGCCCCATTGGTATTGGCATCATCATCAATTGGTATTGGCACCATCATTGGTATTGGCAAGATCATAGAATCTTGGTGAAGCCCGATTTAGATAATAGTTATGGAAGTGTTTTGCAACTTAAACATGTATTATATAAAAATTATATAACATCAAACATGAATATTACTCACTAAGCATGATACTTAAAAGGATTAGTCAATATGCCTGATGAAATGAGTACTTCCTGGCACCTCAGAAGAGGAGCTAGGAGAAGAGAAATAAAATTTATAATTGATTACTATGTGTCACGTGTTATGCTTGTGGCTTTATTAACTTGAGCTACTCTTCATGACTCATGTTAATTTCATTCCCATTTTGCAGATGAGAAAACATAGGCTCAGAGGGGTTAAATCACTTGCACAGCCAACAAACAATAGATTCAAAGCCCTGGATGTTGATGCCAAAACCCATGCTTTAAAGTTGTTTTCCAAAGATGTCTTTTTCAGAATGAAGGGCTTCATATACACATCTAGATCATATTGCTGAACCTCTGAGATTTGTCAAACACCAAATTAAATCCTGCCTATTATGGTATCCTGTTTTCTTCTCGGTGCTGATTTTTTTTTTAACTTGTTAGACATTTATTGTGTAAATGGTTCTGAGGAGTGTGAAAATAATTAGTAATAACCACATTTTAAAATAGCAGCCACTCATTTGTGTACCTATGCATATATGATTGTGTGTGTGCACATGTGTGTGTTTCTGGAGTTGCTGCTGAGTAGATCCTTTTCTTCCTTTTTGCACCAGAATTCTGGCTTGAAATACAACTATTAAACATAGTGTAAATATTACTACATTGGGATGTTAACATTTAAAAATTGTTCCTTGCCTTTTTAATATGTTTTGCTATTTTCCCTGCCTAATTATCATTCTTTTCAATGTTTATGTGTTAACATGACCTTTTTCTGACTCAATGCCTTCAACTGGGTCTCAATTGCTCACACTATCATACTTTTAAAATTAAATTATGTTCCAAAATGATGAGTGATTCATATCAGAAAAAGAAGCAGTGTGGTAGAAAGGTCATAACATCTGTTAGAACCTCTGAGCCATTGTTTTTATAAGCAAGAATCAGGAAACCTAAGAAAAAGTCAGGGTGTAGATATTGTTTGCATCATTACCATGCAGACACTGTGTTAGGGGTGCTTTCATGTCCATCACCTCATTTAACATTTGCAAGAAAAGTTAAGGAAAACACTGCTCTCCCCCTTGACAGTAATTAACTCAGAGGGCAAGCAAGCTTACACAACTCAGTGTGGAGGTGAAGATGGGTTTCATTTCCAGACCTTCCTAATACATAAGCCCAAGTTTTTTTGTTTTCGCTACACAAATGGCCTTTAAATGTCTTCTTAAAAGTAGAATCTTTTGGATGTCAAAGTTTGAAGAAGAAATCTAATACATAAAACAGCGTCTTTGGCAACAGTAGAGCAGAATTTTATGGTATATGGATGTTTTTATTTGAGCTGCTCCTTCCCTCACTCTCTCCATTCACTCCACAACCCACCCCTAAGTTATCCACCTTAATTCCCAAAATGGCCATTTTAAGCTTCCAAGCTCCCTTCTAAAAAGCAACAATTGGAGTAAATTAGTTAAATAACAGTAACAAATTTTTATTTTTATGTTATGTTATAAATAATATAAATATATTATAAACAAGACATATACAATGTAAATAAGTACCGGTCTGCATTTCAAACTACAATTTTGATTCACCAGGGAGAGTTTAGAAATACCTTAAACAAGGGCAATCCCTCATAGTGACTACTTTTCATTCATAGTACATAGTATGCTTACCAAACCACCTCTTATGTCACTTTAAAATCAATTATATATGATATGTAATACAAGATTGGTTGTTCTTTGTCATTCAAGTCTAAGATTTAGCAAGCATTTTTGAGTGTCAGTTATGTGCTAGACATGCTGCCACTCGCTCCCATGCTCCCTATCTTATGCATCTCTCTGAGTGGCTTAGTGTCACATAGTATGAAGAGGACAAGTTTTAGAATCACACAAATCTGTGGTGTTAGTCTAGACTCTGCCACCTGTTAACTATAGAGATTCACAAGTTACTTGACGTATTTGGTCATTCTTGCATTACTATAATGAAATTCCTATAAATATGTATCTGTAAATAAAAGAGGTTTAATTGACTCATGCTTTTGCAGGATGCATAGGAAGCATGGTGCCAGCATCTGCTTAGCTCCTGGCAAGGCCTCAGGGAACGTTTATTCATGGCAGAAGGTGAAGCAGGAACAGTTACATCACATAGTAAGAGAGAGAGCAAGAGGCAGAGTTGGGGAGGAGGTGCCACACACTTTTAAAACATAAGATTGCCCAAGAAGTCATTCACTATCATGAGGACAGCACCAAGCCATGAGGGATTCACCTCCATGACCCAAACACCTCCCACCAGGCCCCACCTCAAACATTGGAGATTATAATTCAACATGAGATTTGATGGGGACACGTATTCAAACTATATTATTCCTCCCCTGGCTTCTCAGATCTCCCGTTCTTCTCACATTGCAAAATACAGTCATGCCTTCCCCATCATTCCCTCAAAGTCTTAATTTATTCCAGTGTTAACTCAAAAGTCCAAAGTCTGAAGTTCATCTGAGACAAAGCAAGTCTCTTCCACTTATGAGCCTGTAAAATCAAAAATAAGTTATTTACTTCCAATATAAAAAGGAGATGTAAACATTCAATAAATATTTCCATTCTAAAGTGAGAAAACAGCCAAAGAAAGGGGCTACAGATTCCATGCAAGTTTGAAACTCAACAGGCAGTCATTAAACCTTAAAGATCCAACATAATCTCCCTTGACTCCATGTCCCACATCCAGGGCATAATGCTGAATGGGGTGTATAGGAGAACTTCCAGTTCTCGCAAGGCTTTAGGTAGCTCTATCCCTGTGGCTTTGCAGGATTAAGCTCCCAAGGATACTTTCATATGGCTGGGGTTGAGTGCTTGTGGCTTTTTCATGCTGAGAGTGCAAGCTACCAGTGGACCTACCATTCTGGGGTCTAGAGAATGGAGAGCCCCATCCCACAGCTCCACTAGGCAGTACCCCAGTGGGGCTTCTGTGTGAGACTTCCAACTCCACATTTCCACTTAGCACTGCTCTAGTAGAGGTTCTTTGTGAGGGCTCTGCCCCTCCAGCAGTCTTCTGCCTGGATACCCAGGCTTTCCTATACATCTTCTGAAATCTATGGAGAGGTTGCCAAGCCCCCACAACTCTTGCACTCTGTGTACCTGTAGGCTTAACACCACCACATAAAAATTGCCAAGGCTTATGGCTTGCACCTTCTGAAGCAGCAGCTGGAGCTGTATCTGGGGCACTTTGAGCTGAGACTGGGGCCAGAGCAGCTGGGATGCAGGAAGCAGTGTCCTCAGGCACAGCCCTGGGCACAGCCCAGGAAACCATTCCATCCTCCTAGGTCTCAGGGCCTGTGATGGAAAAGGCTCCTTTTTCAATCTCTGAAATGTCTTTGAGATATTTTTGTCCATTGTGTTGACTATTAACACCTGGCTTCTTTGTAGTCATGCAAATATGTCTAGCAAATTGTTCCATAGCCTGCTTGAATTCCTCTCCTGAAAAAGATTTTTCTTTCTTTGCCACATAGTCAGCCTGCAAATTTTTCAAACTTTTATACTCTGCTTCCCTTTTAAATGTAAGTTCCAGCCTTAAGTCATTTTTTTGCTCCCACATCTATTGTAGGAAGCAGCCAGGCCACATCTTGAACACTTTGCTGCTCAGAAATTTCTTTGGCCACATACCCTAAATTATTACTCTTAATTTCATGCTTCCATAGATCCCTAGGGCATGCACAGAAAGCAACCAAGTTCTTTGCTAAGGCATAGCGTGCGTGACCTTTGCTTCAGTTCTTAATAAGTTCCTCATTTCCTTCTGAAACATCAACAGCCTAGACTTCACTGTCCATATTACTATCAGAATTTTGATCAAAACCATTTAACCAGTCTCTAAGAAATTTCAAACTTTCCTGCATCATCCTGTCTTCTGAGCCCTCCAAACTTTTCTAACCTCTGCCCGTTACACAGTTCCAAAGTCACTTCCACATTTTCAGGTATCTTTATAGCCATGCAAGAATGGCCTAATACACTTGATTAAGTGTCTAAGCTTGTTTCTTCATATAAAATATTGACATAGAAACAGCTGTCTAAAAAATTTGTTATAGAGAAGTCATTAAAGTCATACCTGAAAAATTCTTGAAAAGTCACCATAAGTGCCAAATAAAATGTCATATTAGGCATTATCCCCATTTAATAAATGAAAAATAAACTGAGTTCCATGGTGATGAAGAGGTCATACAGTTCTGAAATACCATAGCTGGGGTTTAGCCAAACATCTTAAAATGTTCTATCTCCTAGTAGGTCACAGCTGAATTTCAGGAGTACATGGTCTTTGATCTTTCCTGTTATGTTAGGATATGATCATATTACTCAGAGCATCTTTTCATCTTGTCTCATTCCCTGGGACCCTGTCAGGTTTTGTTGTTCCATTTCTCTCTACATGTACCTACTTTAGAGAACTGCGTTCCAAATTTGGCTTCTCCTAAGAATACCTGCCCATTTATTTAATGATAGCAAACAAATCCCTGATATGTCTTCTCTGGACTTAATGCTTCTCACTGCTTGACTCTCTCCTTCCCATTGAATTCTATTTATGGACTGTGGCCCTTATAAGAATCTTTCATGAACTTTCTGAAAATGAAAGCTTTGCTGTCAATTCATCTATAAGCACTTTTATTCAAATAGAAAAACTGTCTTTGGACCTCTTCATTTACATGGAAGAAAATGCATTCTCAAGAAAATAATTTACATAATATTTTATTTGAAATGATCATTTGCTAAACTTTTCCAAAGGCAAAGAAAAAGCTGGCTTGCAGCCCTCTTATGACTCAAAACCTTTGAAAACAGAAACTAAGAACTAGTTACCACCTACAATGAATTAAGCCTGTGATGGCATTTATCTCATTAGCTTCTCACAGCAAAGCTGAAAAATAGGTGGTGTTCCTTCCATTTTACTGCTGAAAATCAAAAAACCTCTGGCAGAGGTTCATTTGTGTTACATCTCCCTCCCAAAGTGAAGTAAATTGAAAGGAAAAGGGTCATGAAGAAACAGAAACCTTTGCCACAGATTATCCAAATCTAGAGCCAAGAATAAACATCAGAGGCACTCCAAATCAAAGTTGCTTTGCCAACCCTGTCGCTAGTGTATTTGGTGTCACTTAGCAGGCATGTGGCACCACAGAGACTTTCAAGTACTAACCACTATTGACTCCAACTCTGGGAAAAAAAAAAAAAGAAAAGAGAAAGCTTCTGTGTTCTGAAACAGATCCCACGGTCCCATCAGAGCTGCCTACAAAGCTGGTATGGGAACTCAAGATGTGATTGATTAGCTGCAGTGAAAATGATGTTATTTGTGATCAAAACCATTTCAAGTCTTACAAAGATAATATTTAGATGACATGTATTTCTTTTTCCTCCTAGGATTTCTAAGGCAGGAAGAAAGACATGAATATTGGTATTTATTGAGTATTTACTGTGTGCCTTGCATTCCTCTGGCAATTTTATATGCATTAGCTATTGATCTTTGCATATATTTATTATCGTTTTGGTTTTTTATAATTGGGGTAACCATGTGTTTGAGAGGTCTTGAAACTGTTTGGAAGTCAGAGGTCACATAGGAACCACATAATGTAATGGTCAAGTGAGTGGATTCTGGTTGTTACTCCAGAGTTCGACAGGACTGGTTGGAAAAAGTAGTCTACCTCTTTTCAGCTGTGTGACAGGAGCAAGTTCTGAAACCTCTTGACTTTACATCTTCAGGAACAAAGTGGGAATAACAACAGGGTAATTGTGAGGATTAAATAAAATAATACCTATGGAGAGCACTTACTTTCTCTGGCACATTGTAAGTGTCTGGTAAGCATTAACCAGTCAGTTCATGGGAGTGGGTTGGCATTAATGCCAGAACCAGGATTTATTTTAGTTTGATTCCCAAATCTAACTCTTTCATGACCCCAGACGGTCTCCTAAAACAATTGTTTCTCATCCTGAGAATTCTTTTTTTTTTTTCATGCACTACTTATAAACTTGATGGAGGCAATTTCCAATCATCAGTAATCTGAAATAGGCTTGGAAAGATGACATATGGCCTTATATTAATATATTAAATCTTTGGTTGCCAAGTTATTTGCTTTAATAGTTTTTCCCCTCTATAGGTTGAATTGTTTTAAGTTCTGCAAATGCAATATATGCCGTTCTCTCTGAGTGCAAAAGCAATACAATAAGTATTAATTAGAACTGGGGAAAGGAAACTGGTTCTTGAATTATCAGGAGGCATGATGCCCACCATGACAGCAGAACAAAGTATGGAAAGGAAGCTTGTTGGCTCCAAACAGCAGAGGACACTAGCCTGCCTTTGGGAGACAATGAGGATTGGTGACACTGAGAGCTTCGTGGTAGACTTCTGCTAAGGAAAAGACTGGTTACTGTGACACACTAGGCATCCTTAAATTACCTCATTCTCTGTGCTTCCTTAGTTCCCAGTATGAGGTCTCAGTTGAGAACTTACAAAAGCAGGAAGCCAAATAATTGAGACCTTATTGAGGAAAAAGAGCATATGTTTTGGAGTCAAAAAATTTAAATTTGAGATCTGAATTAAGCAATTACTAGCAGTATCACTATATGGAAATCATTTCCTCATCTGAATTTCCATTTTCTATTAAATGGAGGAAGATGGCAATAATAAAAATGTAGAACACAATTTATGTTTGTTGTTGATTTTTGATTGTTTTATTTCTCAGAGTTGTTAGGAACACCCCATGATATGACGGCATGAAAATATTTGATCTTGATTCAGGAAGTCAGCAAGTATTTATTGAGTACCTATGTGCCAGATACAGTGAAACTCTAAAATAATATACAAATAATTACTGTTTTTGTTCTGGTTGTGATATTGGACATCAATTGTTGCCCATTGACTGCAGAATAACGGTTGAATACTCATCCTGGCACCTGAGTCCTATCTCTAGCCTGTCGTTACATTTCAGCCACATAAAGACACTTGCTGTCCCTGGTACATGCCCAGCACAATCATACCTCTGCACTTTCACTCATGCTGCTGTTTCTTCCTGAATGCTTTCCTTTTCTTTCCTAACTGTCCAAGCTATGCCCATGGCTCATATATTTGTATTGAATATAAACCCCAGGCAGACGTAGCCCCAAAGCTCATCTTTTTTTTTTTTTTTTACTAATATACGGCACTTCTTCTCAGGGCTTCTCAAACTTTAATAAATGTACAGATCACCTGAGATTTTGTTAAAATGCAGATTCTGAGAGTCTACATTTCAAACAAGATCCTAGGTGATGCTGATGCTGCTAGTATTTGGTTCACACTTTGAGTAGCAAAGTACCGGAATACTATTGCTGAGCCCATAGTATTCATTGTCAAGGATGCACAACCACATTTTCTGAAATTAAAGTTTATTCGCAAATTCCTCTTTGCCAATACACATAACAAGAGAAGGGCATGGTGGTTTTAACCCAGTAAGAGACATGTGAGCATAGACAAGTCAGTTAGCCTGCTTGAGCCTAGTTTCTTATAAAACAAGCACTGTGCCCGTTCCTGCATTGCTTCCTTCACAGTGTCACCATGGGAAGTTTCAGCATACCGTGTGTCTAACTACCATGCAACCCTATTTAAAATGATTCTTTTCTTTTCACTGATTTTACTTTTCCTTTCATTGCTGAGTCTCTTTGAAAGCTTTTTCTAGGGGGATTGTTACTGAACTAACAACAGTGTCAAGAGGCAATTGGTGTTTTTTGGTTGTCAGAGCCTCTGCTAAATTAAAGGTAAAATATTCCAGAATCAAGACCTTACAAAGGAAATAAATATGCCTGAGTGCCACTGATTATTATTGTCTTTTTCTCAAGCATCTTGCTTTTGGTACATTTCTTTCTATGTTTCATAAATTTGCATTCTCCCTCTCCCTCGTGGCATAGAAATACAGGCTCTGAAGTCAGACATTTGGTTGAATATGGGCATTGTTGATTCCAACTGACTTAGCTTCACTGAGACAAAATTTTTTCAATCTGATAACCTATAAAGTAAAATTATTCATAATAAGAAGGAGGTGAAGGAAGAGGAAAGGGAGAAAAATGAGGAGGAGGTAGAGAAGGAGAAAAAAGCGGACAAAATTGTCTTCCTAAGTCTTGTGAAAGTCAAATGAGAACAGATATACTGTCTGGTTTGTTTCTGGGTTTAGTAAATGTTAATTTCTTCCCCAGCCTATCCTTAGCCACCCTTTATTTAACTTTTATCCTCTCTTTCTTTCCAAAATTATTATTTTTCTAAAAAAAATAATTTTTATTTTAAGTTGAGGGGTTTCTTATATAGATAAACTTTTGTCATAAGTGTTTGTGGTACAGATTTCACATTGCTAGTTCATTCTTTTATCCATTCGTCCATTTACTTCTACATTTATTTTTGGAAGAGGTAGGGTAAAATAAATTCAATAAAGATTAATTTCCACCCAAAAGCAAGTGGAAATTATTCTTTGTTGAATAATTGTTGTTCTACCTTATTCAAAAACAAATGTAGAAATAAATGGATGAATTAATAAAAGAATAAACTAGCAATGTGAGCTATAAATATAATACCTCACATTTTTATTTTGCTTTTCTATTTCTGCCTTTTTGAATCTCTGAAACACTTTCTTATTTTGGCTTCACAACATCCTTATGTTATTTTTAACCTTTCTTATGAGCACATTTGTTTTTATCTATGGTTCTTGTGTTCTTATGGCTTATCAATGTGACTGAAAACTTTGTAAAGACAAGGACTATTCATCTCTGAATCAGCTGTGTCACGTACAGTGCCTTGCATACAAGATTTCCTTAATAATGCTTGTTGAGTCAATGGATGAAGGACGCAAGGAAGGAAAGAAGGAAAAAAGAAGCAAGAAAAGAAGGAAGAGAGGACATGAAAATGATGTTATTCTTCTAGATTGAAAATTACATACCTTGCATAGTGTCTGGCACATAGTAGGTGTTCAATACCTGTTCATTGAAGACATGTAATCATCAATTTTAGACTTGGATAGCTTCCCAAGTGTAAAGTAGGTAAGAAGAATTGTTGTCTTTTGGGGGTTACAATGACAAACACAAAAATAACCAGGGAAAATGGAGAAAGAGAAGCCATCTTTTTACTGGGCAGCAATGTCAAGCTCTCATGTTAGTGTCTGCCTTGCTTTCACAGGCTAATGGTTGCCAGGGCAACAGCAGTGCCAAGACTTTGCATTCATGTAGTTTTCCATTGATAATTGCTAATGTGAACAAGTGCTGGCTTGCACTTTACACCTGCCTGGCTTGTAAGTCTACCTTAATTGGATGTGCCAAGATTGAGGAAAAAGTAATCTGCCCTTTCAAGACAACTGACAGAGAGATGAAGTGTTGTTTGGGCCTTTATTGTTACAATTTTGCTGACAAAATTACTATGAACTGTCTTCTCTGGATGCATAGCCTGCCTTTGTTGACAGAACCCTAGCATTTATCTTCTAGGGGTGGTATATTAAGTGAGGGGGAAACTGATGAAATGTTTAGAGCAGTTTAGTTGTAATTCACTTGCTTTTTTCAGGTACAGTAAGAAGAGATGTGGCATTGGAGAGGAGCTGGAGGGGCATGAGAAATTAGGGAGGGGCAAAAGGATATGGATCGCCTACTGTGTGCAAGACATTGTGTTGACCTTTCTAGCACACATGGTCTTAACCTTCCTGATGACCCTGTGAAGCAGGTATTAATATCTCCAGGATAGAGATATAAACACTAGCTTTAAAGGTGAATACTTTTATTTAAATTATTAGAGTGAAATTAAGACATGTTGACAGCATTCAAACTCTGATTTTCTTGTGTTGTTGTTGTGACAAAGTCTAACTCTGTCACCCAGGCTGGATTGCCGTGGCGAGATCTCGGCTCACTGCAACCTCTGCTTCCTGAGTTCAAGCGATTCTCCTGCCTCAGCCTCCAGAATAGCTGGGATTACAGGCGTCTGCCACCACTGGTTTTCTTAATGCTGAAATCTATTATTTTATCTATTCCTGGTTCTCTGTGACAGTTTGGACAAGTCACTTTCTTCCTAACTGTAACTTCCCCTCTTTTTTCTCAGTTTTGCTATCTAAAATCTTCCCAAAGCAGCTTACTCCCTCCTGCACCAGCAGCTCTGCTAACAGTTAAATATATTTACTCTAGAAAACATTTACTGAGAGCCTACCAGTACCAGGTACAGAGTTAGGTGCTGAAGAGACAAATGAGTAACTTATGGCTGTTTTAAAGGAGTCTACATCTCAACTCTGGATTCCATGAAGAAGCAGATGCATTCAGTTAGGTCCAGTCTGTTAAAAATGAAGAATGTTAGAATGTGCACTATTGAGCACAAAGGAGGAGGAGGGTTCAGTGAGGAGTTTTGGGGAAAGCTGAAATGTCAAAGGCTGATGAATTTTACTGGGCAGTAGCACCCGCAAAGACTGAGAGGAGTGAAACAGCACAACCTGGGTGAAGAACTTCAGACCATTTGGTCTTTCAAGAGCAAAGGGTGACACTGGACATACTGGAGAAGTATGATTATAAGGCATGTCAAAGAGTGGGGACATAAACCAGACATTGGAGAGAGAAGCTGTCTCCTCTGCAGGTACAGTCCTAGTTTAGGCTTTGCAGACCACACCTTCTTCTTTTCAAAAAACTTCTACAGCCTGTAATACTATGTAAACCACTTTCACTGGTAGTTGTACAAAAACAAGCTGCGGATCACATGTGGCCCAGAGGCCATAGATACAGTTGGTGGAATCCTGCTTTATGGCGTGATCTCCAATCCATCATAATCCTGGTCACCAATATTTAATTTGTCAATTTTCCTTTTAAAATTAGGCTTAGTTAAGATCAATATATATTATTTCACATAATCTGTACGAAAACCTATGTTTAAATTATAAAGGATTAAAGATTTTTTAAAAATCAAGTAAACCCTGAAGGCAAACAAAAATACTCTTGAATTCCTGTATCCATTTCTCATTTTCCATCAGGGATTTGTTATTTTTTTTAAGGTAAAATGGTTAGACTTTTATTTGGGGTATAATTTAGCCCTGTAGTGCTCAAATTCTGTTGTACCTAAGAGTTAGGAAACACAGTTGCATACCTCAAATCATGTATACTGTTCCTTGTGTTTGATAGAAGGATTTTTAAGTTACTTTTGACTATGTGAAATTTTCACCTATGTGTTGACTTTAGAAGAAAATCCCAGTAAAGATATATGTGTTATTATAATGGGACAATAAGTTCTCTGGCCTAGATACTAAATCTCTAAAAGTGCAATGCAGCCTAGATTAGTCAAGGTCATTTTGTTGTTGTTTGTCTATTTGTTTTAGAAATCAAGTCACATACTAAGCAGGTGATGGACAAAACATTCTAACATGTTTTCTACAATGCACGATGACCAAACCATATTCCCTCCATTCTGTATAAGCGAGATTGTGTTATTATTATAGCTATTGTTTATTTCTAATTCAAAGGCAAAACTTTATATTTCTTTCTGTTTATCATGTTTTAACACCTCAGTAAAACTGTTGAGGCCACCTTGAATCCTGGTTTTATCATTTATCATATTAGAATCTATTATTCCTAATTATTCTAATTTCATAGAATTGTAGTGTTGGAGGGTCCTGAATTTCATCCATCAATGAGGTTTGAGTTGGCACTACAGTGCCTGTTGTTGAGCCATCCACCCTCTGCCCATGTACCTCCAGTAATGTCGAATGGGAAATGGTTATCAGTACCTCCCACTGCATTATTGAATAGCCCCAATTGCTTAAAAAAATGGGTAAATAAAAGAAGCAAATGCATGGGTCACCAACTATCAGCAATTACTGTATAAAATCTTATTCTCCAAACAACTAAGTGTAGTAAAGATTCTAATATTAACGTTACAGATGAGAAAACTGAGGATTAAAGAATTTTGATATATATGTTTCTCCAGCTGGTAAGAAGTAGAGTTAAAATTTACTGTTACTCTCTCTTTTTTTTTTTCTTTCTTTACTTAAAGTTCTGGGATACATGTGCAGAATGTGCAGGTTTGTTGCATAGGTATACATGTGCCATGGTGGTTTGCTGCATCTATCAACCCATCATCTAGTTTTTAAGGCCTGCATGCGTTAGGTATTTGTCCTGATGCTCTCCCAACCTTTCCCTCCATCTCCCAACAGGCCCTGGTGTGTGTTGTTCCCCTCCCTGTGTCCATGTGTTCTCATTGTTCACCTCCCACTAATGAGTGAGAACATACAGTGTTTGGTTTTCTGCTCCTGTGTTAGTTTGCTGGGAATTACGTCTTCCATCTTCATCCATGTCCTTGCAAACGACATGATCTCATTTTTTATGGCTGCATAGCATTCCATGGTATAAATGTGCCACATTTTCTTTATCCAGTCTATCACTGCAGGGCATATGGGTTGGTTCCAAGTCTTTGCTATTGTAATAGTGCTGCAATAAACATACATGGTTATGTGTCTTTATAGTAGAATGAATTATAATCATTTGGGTATGTGCCCAGTAATGGAATTGCTGGGTCAAATGGTATTTCTGGTTCTAGATCCTTGAGGAATCGCCACAGTCTTCCACAATGGTTGAACTAATTTACACTCTCACCAACAATGTAAAGTGTTCCTATTTCTCCCCAGCTTCATTAGTATCTATTGTTTCCTGAGTTTTTAATAATCACCATTCTGACTGGCATTACCTGGTATCTCATTGTGGCTTTGATTTGCATTTCTCTAATGATCAGTGCTAATGAGCTTTTTTTCATATTTTTCTTGGCTGCATAAATGTCTTCTTTAGAGAAGTGTCTGTTCATGTCCTTCACCCACTTTTTGATGGTGTTGTTTGTTTTTTTCTTGTAAGTTTGTTTAAGTTCCTTGTAGATTCTGGATATTAGATCTTTGTCAGATGGGTAGATTGCAAAATTGTTCTCCCATTCTGTAGTTTGCCTGTTCACTCTGATGCTAGTTATTTTAGCTGTGCAGAAGCTCTTTAGTTTAATTAGATCCCATTTGTCAATTTTGGCTTTTGTTGCCATGGCATTTGGTGTTTTAGTCGTGAAGCCTTTGCCCATGCCTATGTCCTGAATGGTATTGCCTAGGTTTCCTTCTAGGCTTTTTATGGTTTTGGGTTTTACATTTAAGTCTTTAATCCACCTTGAGTTAATTTTTGTATAAGGTTTAAGGAAGGGGTCCAGTTTCAGTATTCTGCTTATAGCTAGCCAGTTTTCCCAGCACCATTTATTAAATAAAGAATATTTTCCTCATTGCTTGTTTTTGTCAGCTTAGTGGAAGATCAGATGGTTGTAGATGTGTGGAGTTATTTCTGAAGTCTCTGTTCTGTTCCATTGGTCTATGTATCTGTTTTGGTACCCGTAGAATGCTGTTTTGGTTACTGCAGCCTTGTATAGTTTGAAGTCAGGTAGCGTGATGCCTCCTGCTTTGTTCTTTTTGCTTAGGAGTATCTTGGCTATACGGGCTCTTTTTTGGTTCCATATGAAATTTAAAGTAGATTTTTGTAATTCTGCAAGGAAAGTCAATGGTAGCTTGAAGGAAATAGCATTGAATCTCTAAATTACTTTGTGCAGTATGGCCACTTTGATGATATTGATTCTTCCTATCCATGAGCATGGAATATTTTTCCATTTGTTTGTGTCCTCTCTTATTTCCTTGAGCAGTGGTTCGTTGTTCTCCTTGAAGAGGTCTTTCATGTCCCTTGTAAGTTGTATTCCTAGGTATTTTATTCTCTTTCTAGGAATTGTGAGTGGAACTTCATTCATGATTTGGCTCTCTGCTTGCCTATTATTGGTGTATAGGAATGCTTGTTATTTTTGCACATTGATTTTGTATCCTGAGATTTTGCTGTTGTTGCTTATCAGCTTAAGGTGTTTTGGGCTGAGACGATGGGGTTTTCTAAATATAAAATCATGTCATCTGCAAACAGAGACAATTTGACTTCCTCTCTTCGTATCTGAATACTCTTTATTTCTTACTTTTGCCTGATTGCCCTGGCCAGAACTTCCAATACTATGTTGAATAGGAGTGGCGAGAGAGGGCATCCTTGTCTTGTGCCAGTTTTCAAAGGGAATGCTTCCAGTTTTTGCCCATTCAGTATGATATTGGCTATGAGTTTGTCATAAATAGCTCTTATTATTTTGAGATATGTTCCATCAGTGCATAGTGTGTTGAGAGTTTTTAGCATGAAGAGCTGTTGAATTTTGTTGAAGAGCTTTTCTGTATCTATTGAGATAATCCTCTGTTTTTTGTTATTGGTTCTGTTTATGTGATGGATTAAGTTTATTGATTTGTGTGTGTTGAACCAACCTTGCATCCCAGGGATGAAGATGACTTGATCATGGTGGATAAGCTTTTTGATGTGCTGCTGGATTCAGTTTGCCAGTATTTTATAGAGGATTTTTGCATCTATGTTCATCAGGGATATTGGCCTGAAGTTTTCTATTTTGTTGTGTCTCTGTCAGGTTTTGGTGTCAGAATGATGCTGGCCACATAAAGTCAGTTAGGGAGGAGTCCCTCTTTCTTGATTATTTGGAATGGCTTCAGAAGGAATGGTACCAGCTCCTCTTTGTACCTCTTGTAGAATTCGGCTGTGAATCCATCTGGTCCTAGTGTTTTTGTTTTTGTTTTTTTTTGGTTGGTAGGCTATTGATTACTGCCTCAATTTCAGTTCTTGTTATTGGTCTATTCAGAGATTCAACTTCTTCTTGGTTTAGTCTTGGGAAGATGTATGTATCCAGGAATTTATCTATTTCTTCTAGATTTTCTAGTTTATTTGCATAGAGGTGTTTATAACATTCTCTGATAGTAGTTTGTATTTCTATGGGGTCAGTGGTGATATCCCCTTTCTCGTTTTTTATTGTGTCTATTTGATTCTTCTGTCTTTTACTCTTTATTTGTCTAGCTAGTGGTCTATCTATTTTTTTTAATTTTTTCAAAACAACAGCTCCTGGATTCATTGATTTTTTGAAGGGATTTTCGTGTCTCTATCTTCTTCAGTTCTGCTCTGATCTTAGTTACTTTTTGTCTTCTGGTAGCTTTTGAATTTGTTTGCTCTTGCTTCCCTAGTTATTTTGTGATGTTAGGGTGTTGATTTGAGATCTTTCCAGCTTTCTGGTGTGGGCACTTAATGCTATAAATTTCCCTCTTAACACCACTTTAGCTGTGTCCCAGAGATTCTGGTACATTGTCTCTCTGTTCTCATTGGTTTCAAAGAACTTATTTATTTCTGCCTTCATTTCGTTATTTTCCCAGTAGTTATTCAGGAGCAGGTTAGTCAATTTCCATGTAGTTGTGTGATTTTGAGTGAGTTTCTTAATCCTGAGTTCTAATTTGATTGCACTGTGGTCTGAGACTGCTTGTTATGATTTCAGTTCTTTTGCATTTGCTGAAGAGTGTTTTACTTCCAATTATGTGGTCAATTTTACAATAAGTATGATGTGTTGCTGAGAAGAATGTATACTCAGTTGTTTTGTGGTGCAGAGTTCTGTAGATGTCTATTAGGTCCCGTTGATCCAGAGCCGAGTTCAAGTCTTGAATATCCTTGTTAATTTTTTGTCTCGTTGATCTGTCTAATATTCACAGTGGGGTTTTAAAGTCTCCCACTATTATTGTGTGGGAGTCTCAGTCTATTTGTAGGTCTCTAAGAACTTGCTTTTTGAATCTGGGGGTGCTCCTGTATTGGGTGCATATATATTTAGGATAGTTAGCTCTTCTTGTTGCATTGATCCTTTTACCATTGTGTAATGCCCTTCTTTGTCTTTTTTGATCCTTATTGGTTTAAAGTCTGTTTTATCAGAGACTAGGATTGCAACCCCTATTTTTTTTTCCTTTCCATTTGCTTGGTAAATATTCCTCCATCCCTTTATTTTGAGCCTATATGTGTCTTTGCATGTGAGTTGGGTCTCCTGAATACAGCGCACTGATGGGTCTTGACTCTTTATCCAATTTGCCATTCTGTGTCTTTTAGTTGGGGCCTTTAGCCCATTTACTTTTAAGGTTAATATTGTTATGTGTGAATTTGATTCTGTCATTATGATGCTAGCTGGTTGTTTTGCACACTGGTTGATGCAATTTCTTCACAGTGTCATTGGTCTTTATATTTTGGTGTGTTTTTGCAGTGGCTGGTACCAGTTTTTCCTTTCCATATTTAGTGCTTCCTTTAAGAACTCTTGCAATGCAGGCCTGGTGGTGACAAAATCCCTTAGCATTTGCTTGTCTATAAAGGATTTTATTTCTCCTTTGCTTATGAAGCTTAGTTTGGCTGGATATGAAATTCTGGGTTGAAAATTATTTTCTTTAAGAATGTTGAATATTGGCCCCCACTCTTTTCTGGCTTGTAGGATCCCTGCTGAGAGATCTGTTAGTCTGATGGGCTTCCATTTGTAGGTGTCCTGACCTTTCTCTCTGGCTGCCCTTAAGATTTTTTCCTTCATTTCAAGTTTGGGAAATCTGATGATTATGTGTCTTGGGGTTGATTATCTCATGAAGTATCTTAGTGGTGTTCTCTGTATTTCCTGAATTTGAATGTAGGCCTGTTTTGCTAGGTTGGCAATGTTCTCCTGGAGAATATCCTGAAGTGTGTTTTCCAACTTGATTCCATCCTCTCTGTTTCTTTCAGGTACTCCAATCAATCGTAGGTTTGGTCTTTTCACATAGTCCCATATTTCTTGGAGGCTTTGTTCATTCCTTTTCATTCTTTTCTCTCTAATCTTATCTGCATGCCTTATTTCAGCAAGGTGGTCTTCAAACTCTGATAGCCTTACCTCTGCTTGATCGATGTGGCTATTGGGATTTGTATATGCTGCACAAAGTCTTCTGGTTATGTCTTTCAGCTCCATCAGGTAATTTATGTTCCTCTCTAAATTGGTCATTCTAGTTAGCAGTTCCTGTAACATTTTATCCAGACTCTTAGCTTCTTTGCGTTGGGTTAGAACATGCTCCTTTAGCTCGGAGGAGTTTGTTATTACCCACCTTCTGAAGCATACTTCTGTCAATTCATCCCTCTTATTCTCCGTCCAAGTTTGTGCCCTTGCTGGAGAAGTGTGGCTATCATTTGGAGAAGAAGAGGCATTCTGGCTTTTGAAATTTTCAGCATTTTTGTGCTGTTTTTTGCTCATCTTCATGGATTTATCTGCCTTTGATCTTTGAGGCTGATGACCTTTGGATTGGGTTTTTGTTGGGGGGTGGGGTGCCTTTTTGTTGTTGTTGTTGCTTTCTGTTTGTTAGTTTTTCCTCTAATAATCAGGCCCCTCTTCTGATGGTCTGCTATAGTTTGCTGGAGATCCACTCCAGACCCTGTTTGCCTGGGTATCACCAGTGGAGGCTGCAGAATAGCAAAGATTGCTGCCTGCTCCTTCCTGTGGAAGCTTCGTCCCGGAGGGTCACTCGCCTAATGCCAGCCAGAGCTCTCCTATATGAGGAGTCTGTTAACCCCTGTTGGGAGGTCTCTCCCAGTCAGGAGGCATGGGGGTCAGAGACCCACTTAAGGAGGCAGTCTATCCCTTAGCAGAGCTGGTGTGGTGTGCTGGGAGAATTCCCCTTGTCAGAATCAGCCACTCTCTTCAGAGCCAGCAGGCAGGAAAGATTAAGTCTGCTGAAGCTGGGACCCCAGGTGCCCCTCCCCTGAGCCAGGTGCTCTGTCCCAGGGAGATGAGAGTTTTGTCTGTAAGCCCCTGATTGGAGCTGCTGGATTTCCTGCAGAGATACTCTGCCCAGTGGAGGAATCTAAAGGAGCCATCTAGCCACAGCCGCTTTGCTGTACTGCAAAGTCCGAAACTGCCAGTCTCCTTAGCACTCCTTAACACTTTTAGCACTACTAAAGCCACAGTAATGGCAGTCACCCCAAGCTCAGTCATCCCAGATCGACTCCAGACTGCTGTGCTGGCAGTGAGAATTTCAAGCCAGTGGTTCTTAGCTTGCTGGGATCCATGGGAGTGGGACCTGCTGAGTGAGACTGCTTGGCTCCCTGGTTTCAGCCCCTTTTCCAGGGGAGTGGATGGTTCTCCTGTCTCATTGGAGTTCCAGGCACCGGTGGAGTATGAAAAAAAAAAAAAATCCCTGCCGCTCAGTGTCTGCCCATACGGTTGCCCAGTTTTGTGCTTGAAACCCAGGGTCCTGGGCCCATAGGTGCTTCATTATAGCTAAAGATCTTTTCTGATGTTGGACCAAAGTTTATTCCTTACATACTATGTTCATTCTGCCCTCTGAAACAGCACAGAATAAATTGACTTTCTCTTCCCCTGCCTTTAGCTGTTGGAGGGTATTAGTCAAAGTCAGGATAATGTAGCAGCTGACAAACTCTCATAAAGAAGAAGTGGACCTGTTGAGGCAGCACAGCGTGTGGCTGTGGACACACATTTTGGCACAAGATAAAGCTGGGTTTGAATCCCATCTCTTGTACTCTTTGTAATCATGGTCAAGTCCTATCAGTTTCTGATCTTTTTCCCCTCCTTGGGTGTAAAATGAACAATTTAAATTAAAAATGTGAATGGAGTCTCTCCCTCCTAGTGGCATTTGCTATGAGGATAAACAGGTGATGCTGATGAGAACTCAGCAAGCTGGAGAGCTCAGCCTTTTAGAGAATAATTGCCATGTAACAGTAGCTGTCCTGTCGCTCCTGAGTATTTTCTTCTCCAAGGTAAATGATGTATGTAGGGACCCTTTCAACAGCATGGCAAGTCTTCCTCTTTTCTGCTCACCCTACTCCGATCAGGCCCCAGTTTGTTTGTGTTCTATAAGGTGATGCTTATTATTTAACATGTAACTTTCTTTTTTATTTGAAAGGACCAAATAATAACAGCTCACAGTTTTAAGTCTTCTAAGTTCTAAGAACAGCTTAAACTCATCACATATATTATCTCTTCTCATCTTCATAATATTTCTATGAGATGAATGCTATCATTATCATCTCCATTTTACAGATGAGGAAACTGAGTCTCAGAAGGGTTTTGTAATGTGCTCAAGGTCGAATAGGTAGGTAAGATTAGAGCTGGGATTTGCACCCAGGCAGGATGGCTCTAGTAGTGATACTCTTAACCCACAGGTTGTAAAGCATTGCAGAGCAACCTAGGGCTTTGAGAGCAGGAGACTCACCTTGGACTCTCATTCTGAATGTGGCTCATCATTATTTCCTATTATATTTTTTATCTTCCCCAAATCTCCAATACTCTGTGTTTTTCATGATTTGACCTATCTTCCTCAAGAATACTAAATCAGGCCAGGCGCGGTGGCTCACACCTGTAATCCCAGCACTTTGAGAGGCTGAGGCAGGTGGTTCACCTAAGCTCAGGAGTTGGAGACCACCCTAGGCAACATGGTGAAACCCTGTTTCTACTAAAATACAAAAAATTAGCTGGGCGTGGTGGCGTGGGCCTGTAGTCCCAGCTACTCGGGAGGCTGAGGCACAAGAATCACTTGAGCCCAGGAGGCGGAGGTTGCAGTGAGTTGAGATAGCGCCACTGCACTGGTTACCGAGTGAGACTCCCTCTCAAAACAAACAAACAAACAAAGCATACGTAATCAGTTCCCACTAATATGAGCAAATTGCCTTTGCTGAGCCTGTTTTCCCATCTGTAGAATGGAGATAAAAGTGTATATACAACAAGGCTGTTATGAAAACTTAATGGAGTTATTCAATCAAAGCGTCTAAATCAGTATTTACATATTTGAACAATTACATATTTCTGTTCCCTTCTCTCACTGCATTAAGAGAGAATGATTGAGCAGAATAATTAGATTGTACTATGACATTTTATAAACTGTACAAAGGAAATGGATGTGTTGTGGTGGAAGTCTGGGAGGCCAGGTAGGGCTTCCCAGATTGAGAGGAATTTTATCTGGGTGCTGAAGAATGAATAGGAGTTATTCAGACAGCAGGGGGAGGAAGAAGGCCTAGACACAGTCACCTGGGAATAGTAATAGAAAAAGTGTGAAGAATACAGATATTGGCTTGTTTATGCATCTTGTTCATCTGTTTCTCTTAGAAAAAGTAAACCTCCCATCACTTGTCTTTTTCTGCTAATTTTTGTGTGATATACCAGCAAAGTGATGAAAACAAAACAATTGAAACAAATACCTCTGCAAAACACCATCCCAATGCATTGAGTGCTTTCGTTTTTTTAATCATTAACAAAATTCCATCAAACTTTATCTTTCTATTAATCAGTTACTATTGTTAAAAATTTAGTTTCTTTTTTAATGCTTACTACTGCTCATTTCACTTCATTAACTATTACTTTTACATACTGTGTTTACATTTTTTAAATTAAAAAAATTCAAGGATGAACAATCTTGAAAGATGATTTAAAGTTACCAAGTTGTTACGTATGTAGACTTTGAATAAAATACCTGGATTTGAATTGCAGCAGTGTAAGTATTATCTTTGTCATCCTATGTAATTTATTTGAACTCTGTCCCAATTTTGTTTTTTGGATTTTTTCCTGCTAAATGGAGATTAGCAGTAACTGCTTCATGTTTATTGTCATGAAAATTAAATGAAATCCATCTAAAGCAGTGAGCCTAGTGCCAAGCTACTAATGTTGCTTATCATTATTAGTGTATAATACCTATCAACTTTTACATAAATGTAAATATATGTGTGTATGTGTATATATATATATATAATTTATTCTTAGCCAGGATTTTTTTTCTCATCCAGGAACAAAAATACTAGTTTCATTTTTTTACTCTAGCCTTTTTATGTTTATCTTTCAATAAGTGTCTTATAGAATCACAGTGCTATAAAACGTTTTCATTAATTTGTCTAATTTGCTGAATGCCCACTTTGTCCTGAACTCTAGGCACCTAGGAAGCTTACGGTCTGGAGGGAGAAACAGACAGATAAGCATAGGATGACAATGCAATGTTATAATGACTACCAACAAGGGCTACACGAGGCTCTGTAGGACTCAGAACCCAAATGCTTCACTGTGGTCCACTAGATCATGAATATTGTGGCCCCAGACCGTTTCTCCAACTGCTTCCACTGAGCCCCACCCCAACTCCACCTCCTCTTTCTTATTCTTCCCCAGCTATACGTGCTTTCATCCGGTCCCCTTTCTTCTGGTTGCCATGCTCCTGTTGTGTCTTGAGCTCTGGGCACATGCTCCTGTTGCTTCCAGGAACCCCTCCCCCATTCTCACATATTGCCTTCTTCTCATCCTTCATCTTAGCTTAAATGTCATTTCTTCAGAGAGCTCCTATGCCATCCACTGGCCTGTTGCCCTCAATTTTCTCCACCCAGTCACCCTGATTTTTTTCTTCTCAGGGCCCTTCAAGTGTGTACTTGTACCTTACTGTCTTTAAGCTGTAAGCTTCGTGAAAGCAGAGACCATGTCTTGTGTTCATCACTGTTCATACAACACCTAAAGTATCTGGAAGATAGAGATAGAGGGCTCCATAAAATATATGTGCAATAGATAAACGTCAAGGAAAGTCATAGATGTCTTGGTTAATCTGAACAGATGAGGAAGAGTTTACCAGGGAGACAAGGAGAAATTAATGGTTTAAGTATCACAATTTGAATGCAAGCATACACATTTGAAAGACATTCATATTTGGGTTCAAATCTAAGCCTCGCTATTTACCAGCTATATGTACTTGGGAAGATCATCTTGATTTTATGGCTCACATCATCTTTATTTGTGAAATCGAGGCAATAACACCTAATTGTGGGATTGTTGTGAGGAGTAGACCTAAGATTTCAAGGTATGTAGAATACAAAAATAAATAGTATCATTATGTGTTTATTCAGACGTAATCAGGAGAATCAGAAATTGAATGTACTGGAAATATTTCAGCACAGTTGCTCCTCACTTCTCAGTCTGAGAGTGAGAGACAGTGGTCTGACCTGAAACACTGAGCTGCTGTGAGGAAAATTGAATTGTTGCAAAGTCTTTGGAAGTACAAAGTGCCTACAGCAAGTTTTGAAGGTCAAAATTTACAGTTTGTCTTTCACGGTATCCAGAGGATGTAAAAATAATGGTTACTCCTTATTTCAGGTACTAGTCTACATCTATACATATAGTAGCTCATTTAATCTTAACAACTCCACAAAGTGTTATTTCCTTGATTCTACAGATGAGGACACTGAGACACAGAGATGTTAAGAAACTTGTTCAACATCACAGAGCTAGTAAATGACAGAGCTGACTGTTCAAGGCAAGCAGTGTGTCAATGGCCGTATTTAACATGCACTCCGTACTGCCTGTGTGGGGCAGAAAGCCCTGTGGAATGGGAATATGACATACACAGGTTCAAATCCTTCTTCCACTGCTTACTAGTTTTGTGGCCTTGGACAAGGTTTTTAATCTTTCTGAGCCTCTGCTTCCTCATTAGAAAGATGGAAAATAACGACGTCTACTTTGAATGGGGTCGTGACATTTAAATAAGCCAGCATATGTAAGGTGCCAAGCTTGTAGCTGCTGTTCAGTAGTAGGGGGCTAATGTGACTACTAACAGCAGTACTAAAATCCACTAGTTGGTCTTGACACGGTTGAGATTTTACAAGCCTTGATGGCTTTTAATTGAGAAATATGCATCTGTGACAGGTAATCAATACGCTCATTTGGCAGCCAGGTTCCAGATGAAATAAAGCTAAATGATGATGCAATTAGAATATACAAACAAATCCCCTGCAGAAGCCAAATAGACTTGACTGCCTTCTCCATCCTAATCATGTTGCTGTGTTTGGAATGCATCTGGAAGTCATTTTTCTCGGTGAATCTGGACCCAATTAAATAAACAGAGCTTCTTTTCTTCGTTTGCTTTACCTGCTTTCTCCTTGGAGCTCAGTTTCCCTCTGCCCAAGGTGGGACAGCGCGTCAGCCGGACTCCCTAATGTGTGAAGGACATTGCAAACCTCACTGACAAACACTGTCCCTTGAAATTCACTTTGTCATTTATTTTCTCATTGTCAGACTGAATGACAAAAGCTGGCAATTTTAATGGGGAAACAGTTCAGGAGGCAGGTTCTCAACAATCCCTGAACAATCTTTTAAAAAATATCCTTCTCTTCTTCTTTATTGGAGTCTGCGAATTATTAAGTGACAAGGCTGTCTTGTGGTTCACTCTCATATACACTAACCTTCTCCGACTTTTTCTTCCAGTACTCACGACTGCAGCTTATTAACTGTAAATTGCATCATGACTGCCATATGCCAGTGAACATAATAAACCATGAACTTTGCTAAATTTTAGTTGTTCCTAGTTCAAATCCTAGAACTTTTACTTATTAGTTCTATGACTTGGGCAAGTAATGTTAGTCCTAGTGCCTCAGTTTCTTCATGTATCAAAAGAGGGTGATTATAGTACCTGACATTTGCTTTGGTAGGAGGACTTAATGAGATATATGTAAGGCTCTGATACTGGCTGGGACATAATGAGCTTATAACACATGATAGTTATTATTATCACCCTAAATTTTGAGTCAGATTTCAGAAACAAGAGTAATTCCAGTCAGTTAACTTTCTGTATGGTACCTTCTGGTAGGCTTGGGATACCACAAAGAGTATGGACTTCGAAGATACAGAAACTTGTATGATACGAATTTTGGCTCTGCCACTTCTGAGTGACCTTGGGTGAATTACTCAATGTCTTTGAATTTCAGTTTCCCGAACATTTGTAAGCTCTTTAAAAAATGTTTGTGAATATAAATGTCTCTTCACAGAAATTTGAAATTTTAGATTTAGCTAAAGCAAGCAAAATTGCTGTTAGAGTCCACAACTCTGACACATCCATGAAGATCTCAACACCAGCATGATCTAAAACTGCTTCCAAAGTAGCCAGTCATAGGACCAATAAACTGGGAAGGGCCTTTCAACATCATCTTGTCTAATGCATTCATTTTACAGAGAGAGAGAAAAAAAAAACAAGGTTCAAAGGAATTCAGTGAGTCATCTAAGATGACACAGCTAGAAAAAATCTTCCCTCAAAAGAAGAACCCAGTTATACTGAAATGACCAATATTCTGTCCTAGTCTAGCAAAGCAAAACAAAAAAAAATAAGTAAAATGGTGAATTCAAATTTAAAACAAAGGTTGAAGAAAAGGAAGGGGGAAAAAAGGAAGGAGGGAAGGAAGGAAAAGAGAAAGAAGGGAAGGAAAATCTGATGGAGTGTGTGGCATCATCTGGAGCACATGCTGGTCCCGTGGCTTCGAGTATGGTGAGGCCAGCAGGATGGGCACTGAAGAGAATAGGACAGGAGGTGAGGCTTCAAAGACCCAAATCCCAGCTCCACCTCCCAGGAGCTGTGCAATCTGAACAAAGGAACCTAACTTTTCTACCCTTCAGTTTCCTAATATCACCTTCTCTGTATGGTTGTTGAGAGGACTAAAGAAATGACTGGTGGCCAGGCACAGTGGCTCACACCTGTAATCCCGGCACTTTGGGAGGCTGAGGCAAGTAGATCACTTGAGGTCAGGAGTTCAAGACCAGCCTGGCCAACATGGAGAAACCCTGTCTCTACAAAAATACAAAAAAATTAGCTGGGTGGGGTGGTGCATGCCTGTAATCCCAGCTGCTCGGGAGGCTGAGACAGGAGAATCACTTGAACCCAGGAGGCATAGGTTACAATGAGCCAAGATCATGCCATTGCACTCCAGCCTGCGTGACAGATCGAGACTTCATCTCAAAAAAAAAAAAAAAAAGAGAAAGAAATGACTGGTATAAAATTATTAGTACGTAGGCAAGTATTAGTACTTGCTGTAGCACATAGGAAATATTCAATAAATTTAGCTGTTCTTATTAAATGTGAATTTGATTATCATTTCTTTTTTTCGTCTTTTAAAATAGTTGTTTTGAAATCATTGTGATATTTTATGTTTTCTCAAACACCATGGAGCTAACACTGCGATAGGTATTGGAAGTAATAACGGAAGAAGGAAACGGCTTGTCGGAGGGCGTGCTGGAAAGGAACCAACACTAAAATGTATGCAGTGCATACTATCTGTGGGACATTGTGTGGGAAGCTTGACATATTTTCTTCTACTTAATTCTTGTCAAAGGGCTATGGAGTAAGTATTAGTGGTCTCATTTTACTGATGAGGAAAATTAAACTCTGAGCAACTAAATAATTTGGCCAAAGCATTTTTGACGCAAGAGACTCTTTTCTCTTTCTTCCGTGATAGATACAGTCCCTGACCAGCATGAGTGCTTTGGATATAAGTCTAATTCTAAAAGCACCAGCCTATATACTTAGAAATCTTTAAAACGAAGATCAGAAAAAATAGTGTCTATTACTGGTTTTCTTGGTTTTTAGGTAAACTACTGTGAAGAGCCCTCATTCATTTTCCGATTCCCCTTTTCCCTTCTCTAGACTGTGAATCACCAGATTTAAAAGCAGGCAATCTTGGAATTTATGTATTTTTGTGTGTTTTCTTATTTTCAGGATAAACAGTATTGCTGCTCTGAAGACAGCTTGAGTAACATTGTTCTTGGACATTGATGGGCTTGTCTAATTAAGGTAATATATATACATACATATATATATATGCATCCACACATGCACACACATAATACAATTTTCTTATACTTTTTTTCTATGCTCAAGCGTTGTGGTTTGCAGAAACATGTTGATGTGTAAGGTGGGAGGGGAAGAGCAATAACTGAGAAACTGGTGTCCTTTGTCTTTTGTCTTGAGAAAAGTCCCGTGAGTTTGAAAGCAGCATTCTCAACAGATCTCTGACAGTAGGCTTCGTCAAAGTTGGTAGAGATGACCAGCATTAAACCCACTGATTGCTTTGGCTTAGGTGGATTGGTTTTCTTCTTTGTGAAGGACTTTCTTAATCTAAGACTATTTTTCCACTTTTTCTGAAGCAGTCCTTTGTAAAAAATCAAATAACATAAAAATGTTTCTTTGACAGAAAAAATAAGTTAATGGATAAAATTTTCTCATTTTACAACTTTCTTTCTCCAGTTTTCTCTTGAGCCTTTGAGACTGGCTGTTATTTGGCCTTCTACGTGCACCTGCCAATGACCAAATTAATAAAAAAGTAGTGAATAATGTTATTGGAAAGACTCAGAAATAGCTGACCATGCTTAGGTCATGATATATATTTTTTAATAGATGTGAATACTTTGTTCTGGTTTTCTGTTGCATTTGTATGCAGCAATCTAGTCATACTTTCTGTTCATAAAAATTATAACGAGTTCAGAGATTGGGATTAACTGTGTCTTTTTCAGTGGAACTTTGCAACGATCATGGTGTTCTAAGGAGCATGGTGTTCCATGATTTCCAGGTGTTCTGCCACCTGGATGATGTGCAGAACCACAATTAAGGGTCATAATTTCCATTTGTGATTCCAACATATGGATAAAGTATTTATTATTGTTGATTGTATTTCTCAGAAGCTCTTTATTAACAGTTCTCACATGTAAGAAGGCACATTGCTCAAGTTTACCAGATGGAGAGTTGAGGCTTGCAACATGATAACCTATAGATAATTCAAGCCTGATTAGGCACATGGTAAACTCAAGTCATTATAAGCTTGGTGAGTTTGCCATAATGCTCCAGAAGTTGCTTTCCTTTATGGGGAAACTGTCCTCAGTAAAAGGGCAAATGGATAACCTGGTCCTCCTCTTATAAAACCAGGAGGCTAAAACCACTTCATGACCACTTGACTAGGTCTAGAAAAGAAACTGGAAAATTGATTAAAATATATACATTTATTGAGCAATTATTGTATGCTTTAGGAATAAGGTAAGAGGAGGCAGAGAGCCTCAGAGCTGATCTTTCAAATCAGAAGAGCCAGTTTATGGAAGGAGGGATTCAATATGTGAATCAGTGAGAAGCCTCCAAGGTAAGGTAATAGACTTGGGTAAGAGTTTTCCATCACAGAGATGCGGATGGTAAAATACATATCTGAATTCAGGGATCCAGTTTGCCTAGAAGGAAAGGGCAGAAATCAGGTTTTAAGAGGCTAGATAGAGAGAGAGAAATTTCACCAGGTAGCCAAACCATGGAGCTCCAAGCCAAAGTCCTTGAGAGTGGTCCAGGTGTCAAGCAACATAGAGACCAAATATAAATTCTATTAAAGAAAGACCTTTAGTTTCCCTTTTCATCCTATATATGTGGTCAGTGTTGTCACAAAGGTTTAAATTTGTAGCAATGGGACAGAGAGCTCTAGGAAGTTAGCGCTTAGGAATTTCAGCCAATGACCTGTTGCAAATGTGGAACTTATCAGAGTTTTGAGCAAGTGAGGTTGCTCTTCATAGAACCCTTCCTTTTTTAAATTTTCTACCACTGAAATAGCTGTTGGTTGTGGTTCTGTAAAGCAGTCCTAGCTGACACACTTAAGGGTAGCTTCTGCACAGTTCAGACAGGAACTGAGCTGCATCTCTTCCTGATCGACAAAATTAGGGAATTCATCTGCTACAAGCTGCGGCCAGCCCTGGGCCCCAATGCCAACAAACACAAGCCAAGATTCAATCATCTCTCAGCTGGCGCCAGGTGTCCCCAACCTTCAGTTGCATTTCTTGGCCTTGTCTGTCCACAGCATTGACTGAGGTGAACCCTCCTCACCCTGAGAAAACAAGGGGCCTTACAGAACTTTCTTTCTGGCTCTGCTCCCAAGAGACTTTCAAGCTCCTGAAATGCTGCATTTAAAGTTTTGCAACTCTTGCCCATGCCCATCTAAGAAAAGGCTTTTGGTTTTGCAGCCTGCAAGCAAAACTCTAAAATAAGACTATGGAAATAAAGCCAATTTACCACTCTCTCCCTACCAAGCACCACTTTTGTAAATAAGGAATAAAATAGCCCTATCCCCCCATATCCCACACCAGGTCTTCCTCCCCTCCTCCTGGCCCCCGCAGCTCCCTAGCGGGCAATCTCTTTACCCCAGAATTATCAGGAAAGCACTGGCTGACAGGTCATGTTATTGCTTCTGATCCCATTGGTCACATTGTATAACATGTTAACTCCTACCCTAATTCGGTAGATGCAGCTTGACAGGGTATAGCAGGGATGTGGTCTAGCTTCCCTGGAGCTGCATTTAAGACTCCTCTGCTGGGGACCCACACAGCATTCAAAGCATTTTAGGGCATATTTCTTGATCAAAATATGTGTAAGGGCAGCAAACTGTCCCTACCTATAGGGTTAGGTTCCAGGAAATATCTGTGGCCATTCTTGTCTTCTTATTTAATGAAGGTTAAAGATCTTAAGTCAGTATAAGAAAAAAAGTATAAACGATATAATATGTTTTAAGTCCTTAAAGGACTGAGGTTGCAGTGACCATCAGAAAGCATTTTCAATGCACTTTCATATTCAATAAAAGTGGTATACCAAGTCGAGAGAACGCCAATGACATTGTATACATCTCCAGTTTAAAACAAGAGGGTTGAACAAGTCAGTTCCACTTATCATCCCTTGCCCAGGGGAAACTTTCGGCTTGCATATTTGTTTTACTTTATTGCAACAAGAGTATGCTGGGAGAAATGGAATTCCCTTCCATAGTATTGTGCTGTGGGTTCTATGCTAGGTTCTGCAGACAGAAAAATAAAAGAGATATGGTTGGTTCCCTGACCCCAAAGAATTCACAGCCTAGATGAGAAAAGAGAATGTACACAATGGTAACCCAGAGCAGAAGGTAGGTTGGAGAGAAAGGAGCTTAGAGTCAGGAGACCAGCAGATTGCTTCTGCAACATTCCAAATGAGAGGAGGAGGAGGAAACAGCACACTCAACAAGGGCAGTGGTGACCGAAACACAGAGAAAGGGACCGAGAGAGGACACATCTGAGTTAGGAGCACAGGGAAAGTATAGGTAAGGGGACAGCCAAGAATCTCGAAAAAATCATGGGTCTAAGAAAATAGCTTGAATCTTCCAGATTAAAATGATTGCATTTCTCCCCCTGCTAGACCAATTTTCAAGGAGTTTGAGTCCCTAGTAATTCGTTTTAACACCTTTTAGACCATTTGTAGTGATCAATAGCCTGGATGCTTTAAGAAACAAGCTACTGATGAAATTGACATTTTAAAATATTGTTTTATTTCTTTTCTTTTGCTTTTTGTCCCAAAGTGTCTTGGAAGTTAGAAGGGAAGTGTGAGTCCTATGCTGCATAGCTGAGAAGGCTGGAGGTACTGATGCTGTTACCAGATGGTAGGAAATCAGGTTGTAAGCCCTATTTGTTTTCCAATGTCTCCATGATGTGACATTAGGAGGTGATGGCTGCAGTTACCAGAGACATTTGTTCCAATGATGTTCATAAATATACTTTGTTAGGCGGTTGTGTCGAATCGACCTCCCCTCTCTTCCCCTCTCTGAGAGCAGGCTGCCTTTCAGCTGTTTGATTTCTCTCCCTGAGATAGGACTGTGCTGACAGAGAATCTGGAACTCAGGTGTGAGACGGGAATGTGGAATCTAACTGCAGTATGTGCATAGGAGGAAAAGGCAAGCTGGGAGGTGAAGAAGGACACTGGGAGAACTCTAACTCTATGTGGGAATATTTGTGTTTGAGCTGAATGATGAGCTGGCTGAGGAGCTGAATGATGAACTGGCTGAGGTGCTGAATGATGAACTGGCTGAGGTGGGAAGGTAGTCATTCAAGGCTGGTAGGTGATGGGCAAATTGGCAAGTCTCTTTCCCTTCTGGATTGGGGCCTTGTTTTTTGGATAGGTAGAGATGGTGGGTTTATTATTTTGGGGATTCATGAAGAGCTCTGGAGAAGAGGACACATAATGAGGTTAGATACTCCTAGCTGTGTGACAGCTCTCTGTGCTTCAGTTTCTCTGTCAGATAAGCATTTGGCTACTCACCTTGCAAAGTTGTTTTAAGATAAAATGAAACAACATGGCGTGTGGTTAGCCCAGTTTCAGGTATCAACCTAGGGCATGACCCTCAAGGATGTCAGCTTCCTTTCGCAACCCTGTTCTCTCCTCCATAAAGACGGTGCAAGAGAGAGAGCAGTTTTGTTACGATGCAAACAGGCTCAGTAATGAAACCTACCTCAGTGCATGAAAGTGCACTGTGGGATGTACATGGCTTCCTGGGGAATCTTGTTAAAATTTAGATTCTTATTTAGTACTTCTTGAGTAGGACCTGAGATTGTGCGTTTTTAACTTGCTCTCAGGTGATATGGATGTTGCTGATTCATGGACTGCACTTTGGCAGTAAGAACCTACCGGGGATGGAGCTGGCAGGAGGAAATGTCCTTGCAAAGAAATCTGGACAGTTAAAGGAACAGTGTCCAAGGTTATATCCAGATGAATCAGGTGTGGGGTGGGCAGATTCCTGTGGCAAAGGAAATTCCATTCCATTTTTGAGGCAAGATTGTGGATGACACCAGTCTTGAAATGACCTCGAAGCAGGAGGCCCTGGGTAATCATCCCATGTGTAAAACCTCAATGGCTCCTGACTGCCCTTGCGTTAAAATTCAAATTCCTCAGCATAACTACCATACCCGTCATGATCGTGTTTCTCCACATACTCTCTCCCTGTGCATTATGTTTTTTTCTGCATTTGATCATGTCTTTGCATGTGCTGATTCTTCTGCCTGGAATGGTCTTTGCTCTCGGCTGCCTTGCCTACCTAACAAGCTCCTATTCACCTTTCAAATTTATTTTTAAAAACCAACTTCTCTGTGAGAGTTAAACATTCATAGCTTATATGTATACTAAAGTCTCTAACCATATTTCTGAGGATCAACGGACTCCAGGGCTGTCTATCTTCTCCCCACCCTGCCGCCGTAATCTGTGGGGTTCATGAGAGTGGGGTCCTTGTTTAATTGTCTTTGTCTTCCTAGGATCTAGCACAGTGCTGGACAACCCCAGTCATTCAGTAAATTATAGTTAAATTGAACAGAAGATTGGTTGGAGGAAACAGGATGGGTACAATTACAGCCTGCTCTAGGAGAGAACTTGTGAACATAGGGGGCTTTAACCAAAAAGTTGGAGGAGTAAACCAGGGAGGACTTTCATCTGAAAGAAGGGATTGTGTACTCAGCAGAGCAAATTTGCATGCAGACTGTTGAATGAAGGTTGCAGGCATCCTAGATGAGAAGGGACCCCAGCCTTGTGGATTAACCTATTGCTGAGTAGAGTGGAGTGACGCTCTGTGATTTTCTGAAGTGCTTGTCATATGTACTACTGCTGAGCCCATTTTAACCCTTCAAGTTCTTTGCAGAAATAGGGTCCTTGTCTGTCCTCCAGGTCTCACTCCCACTTAGGGAAACATCTGAAGTAGCTAAGGCCAATACTGACTTATTGAAACCCTGATTGACAAATGTGACAGGAAAAAGTAAACTGGAGTTCCGCCCAGTGATGGAGAACTTGAATTAAGAAAAGGAGAACAGGAGAGATACTACCTCACCTCCTACATGAATTCTACCTTCTGGGCCCAAGGCTGGCTTCTTCAGTCCCTCCTTCCTTTGGGGTCATTCTCTACACCTACCTTTTCAAATTTGCAATCTAAGTCTCTCTATTCTGAAGTTAATTGTTGCAAAAGTATTAAGAGCTTCCTGTATGTAAGGCCCTATACATAGTGTGTTGCTATGTCTATTTTGTCTAAGCAATTCATATTGACAATTGATGAAAAACACTTCTATACTGCCCAGGTGGGGAAATGGATCCTAGACGTGAACCCTGGCCTTACCATTTACAAACTATGAGACTCTAGGCAATTCTCTGTGCCCTCAGATTCCTTATGCATAAAATGGAAATAACAATACCTCCTTCATGGAGTTTCTAGAAGGAGTAGACAAAATACTACATTTTATTCTGTTGCCTCTTTCTGAAAACTATGCTTATGTCAATAATATTATCTCAAACCTATATAATACATTGAAATATATTATTAAGTTACCATATAAAAATGTCTTGTTAGGGAACGAAAAGCTACAAATATCAATGCAATAGAAGGGACTACCCCAAAATAGACCTAAAATGTGTAACAGGATCTAAAGGCCAGTGACTTACCACATATGATGTGCATGGCATTTAAAATAAACCAATCAATTTACAAAAGACAGAGCAACGCTCTGATGAAACAAAGTCGCCAAAAGGGATATTAAACAAGCAATTCATTGGGGGAACAATGTGGCCAATAAGTATATCAAAGGTTTTTCAGCCTCACTTACTGTTATTATTTTCTATGTAACGAAGTTGATACTTAGAAGAGGGAAGTAACTTTCCAAAAGTCACTGTAAGAGTAGGTACAAGAACCCAGCATGAACCTGGTTTCTCTTTCAGTTGCTTGTCTTTTAAAGAATGTATAAGTGGGAGCTGAACAATTAGAACACGTGGGAGGGGAGGGGAACAACCCACACCAGGGCCTGTTGTGGGTGGCGGTTGGGGAGGGAGAGCATCAGGATAAATAGGTAATGCTTGTGGGGTTTAAAACCTAAGTGATGGGTTGATAGGTCCAGCAAACTACCATGGCACATGATTGCCTGTGTAACAAACCTGTACGTCCTACACATATATCCCAAACTTAAAATTAATTGAATTAAATTTTAAAAATTTAGTTATTTGTTATTTCTGCTTATTTTGCTTTTCCAAATGTATTTTGCATTAAACTCTTTTTGGATTTTGAAAGTAAGACAAACAAAACAAAATTTAAATTCTCAGAATATTAATTGAAATTATAAAATGTAGACATTAAAATAGGAAATTGGAAAATTTAATAAAGATTTTATTACTTGCACGTTCATCTCTTATTCTTTAAAATAATGTTTGTGGCCGGGTGTGGTGGCTCACACCTGTAATCCCAGCACTTCGGGAGGCAGAGGTGGGCAGATCACTTAAGGAATTCAAGACCAGCCTGGCCAACATGGAGAAACCCTGTCTCTACTAAAAATACAAAAATTAGCCAGGTGTGGTGGCATGTGCCTGTAATCCCAGCTACTTGGGAAGCTGAGGCAGGATAATCCCTTGAACCCAAGAGACAGGGGTTGCAGTGAGCCAACATCATGCCACCACACTCCGGCCAGAGACCCTGTCTCAAATAAATAAATAAATAACAATAAAATAAATAAAATAATGTTTGTGTTTACTTTTTCTATCCCAAGCAATATGTGGGGCACAAATGTGAGAAAAGTGAGCAGAATGTAACCCATGCCCTTAAGCACATTACCAATGCAGGGGGTAGAGACATATATAAATAAATAATTTTAACATTTGCTTTGTGTTTTTTTTAATTATACTTTAAGTTCTAGGGTACACGTGCACAATGTGCAGGTTTGTTACATATGTACACATGTGCCATGTTGGTGTGCTTCACCCATTAACTCATCATTTACATTAGGTATATCTCCTAATGCTATTCCTCCCCCCTCCCCCCATCCCACAACAGGCCCCGGTGTGTGATGTTCCCCTTCCTGTGTCCATGGGTTCTCATTGTTCAATTCCCACCTATGAGTGAGAACATGCAGTGTCTGGTTTTCAGTCCTTGCAATAGCTTGCTGAGAATGATGGTTTCCAGCTTTGTCCCTGTCCCTACAAAGGACATGAACTCATCATTTTTTATGGCTGCATAGTATTCCATGGTGTATATGTGCCACATTTTCTTAATCCAGTCTATTATTGATGGACATTTGGGTTGGTTCCAAGTTTTTGCTATTGTGAATAGTGCCGCAATAAACATACGTGTGCATGTGTCTTTATAGCAGCATGATTTATAATCCTTTGGGTATATACCCAATAATGGGATGGCTGGGTCAAATGGTATTTCTAGTTCTAGATCCTTGAGGAATCGCCACACTGACTTCCACAATGGTTGAACTAGTTGACAGTCCCAGCAACAGTGTAAAAGTGTTCCTATTTCTCCACATCCTCTCCAGCACCTGTTGTTTCCTGACTTTTTAATGATTGCCATTCTAACTGGTGTGAGGTGGTATCTCATTGTGGTTTTGATTTGCTTTGTTTACTACAGCCAGTTATAGTAACGATTTTTACTAATTGTAGCAAACATTATCTGATTTATGAAATGTTCTCTGTGACTAATCATGGCACATGCACATGATAGAGAGTCACAACATTTTATATCTAAAACCCTTGGGACTTGATATTTCTTGTAATTCGGAATTTGAATAGTAATATAGTGCATAGTTGCATATGTTACATAACAACTTCAGCAGGGTCTGGGGAAAAGCCCATAATCAAGCATATTAAAATATCTGCAGCAGGATAAACATTCACATTCAGATCTGTTTTTGCACCAAATGAGTGATGCAAAACATTCAGCTTTCAGAATATTTTGGATTTCAGAATTATAGACAAGTCTTATGGATCTATGATTTTTAAATTTTTAATATGTATCAATTTTATTTCTTCATCTGCTTTATTGCACCAGCTAGACCTACTTAAATAATATTAAACAAGGGTTGGCAGAGTAGGCAAACTTGTTTTATCCCTAATTTACAGATCTGCATCTCATGTCCCCTAATAAAAAGTTATTTGGTTGGAGGTTTAGAATAGGAATATTCATCAAATTAAGAAAGAATTATTTTATTCCAACTTGAAAAATGAAAATTATTAAGTTTTATCAAATGCAGTTAGGGAATATTGAAATAATCATCTACTTTTTTATTACTAGCCTGCTGATAAACTTCTATTGCATTATTCAATTTCCTTATATTGAAACTGGGTATGTTCCTGTTGGATTATTGAATCAGTAATATTAGCTTGTTAAGCTCTAATCTGAAGTAGTTAGTTGAAGGTTTTGAATCTATATTTATAGTTTAGGTTATTTGTTTTCTTTTTTGCATAATATTTTATCACCTTTGGGGATCTGAATCAAATCTGTCTTGTGAAACAAATTGGATGGTTTTCCCATCTTCTACTCTCCAGAACATATTATAATAAATATATGTATGTATTTCTTGAATGCTTGAGTTAAATCACTGTTAAATCTCTCAAGATCTATGATCTTTCAGGCAAACAGTTCTTTAAGAGCTTTCTGCAATTCTTCCTCAGTTATTGGTCTGTTCTCATTTTCTATTTCTTCTGTAACTTTCAAAACTAGATTCTCTGTTATCAGATTGGGAAGATTAGAAGTTAAAGGAGGAGGTGTTTTTAACCTGCCCAGCTGTGAATGCATGTCTTTGCATCACTGAATTTATAACAGTTTTTATTTGCTCCTCTAATTGATGTTTTTTTTTTTAACATGGGACTTCATTGTAAGAGATTTGATTTGCGCACAAATATTCATCAGTTTATCTTTCACTTTGGTGTCTTTGAAATGATGTCTTAAAGAACAACTAGATTCTGAGAAAATCATGTCTAAAAGAACTTGAGAGATTATTTGGTATAACCTACTGATGCTAGAAATGGTGAAACTGAGGTCTCAGCTGGTGAAATAATTTACATGTTATAGTGTCAAGAACAAAACCAAGCTCAGCCCAGCTAATGGAATGTCATTTTAAAATAAGCACAGCTATGAAACAGGTTACGTATATTTCTCTTCCTTGCTGGCCTCAGAACTTTGCCTACTCTTGACTCCCAAGTATTATATCCCACATGTGAGTTGGTGCATAGTACATGATGGTGTCCAGAAGCCTAATGGATGTGGCTGCCAGTCTTTCCACTCCAGGTTATGTCATCAAATCAATAAATTTCTTCTATGCCAGCAGGCTATAGAAGGAAAGACAAGAGCAAGTCCCAGGAACTATCAGTGACTTTCATTCTTCCTCCAGTTTACGTCTGCTCTTACTCATTGTGAAGCATTGCCTGAAGCCTAGTTGAGGGTTTTACCTATTAATTTTATTATTCATAATTAAAATTACCAAAATACCAAACAATAAAGTTTTGACTTAAAGGAGTAGGAACTGTATTATGCCCAGGTAAAGATTGATCTAATCGATTTTGAGGATGGCTGTTTTTGTTACACTGGATGTTCAGTGCCTGCCATCCTGTAAACTAACCATGACATCATGTTATGGTGAAAGCAAATGTGGGTTCTGAGACTTATCCTCGCTTTTATCAATAAACAAGGAAGGCACTTAACTGTGTGAATGCCAGGCCTAGAAAATCATTCAGTGAGTTCATCTGATTCTTTCTCCGAGAGCTGGACTTACTGAAGCTTCTGTTGTTTTCATAGCATCCATTTGAGACCTGATTAGAAAACTTTTGTACTTTTAAGTTTTTCTGGGAGTACAAACTGTTTTGCCTGGTCCTTCATGCATAACAAATAAACACAAAATAATTAAATACATGATGCTGAAGAACCGGAATAGAGGTGCTGATCCCCTGTCCTGGGGATCTGGGGTGGCACTATTAGGCAGGCCAAGGCTTGAAAGGGCAGAGTGATTATCTGGAGGATACAAGAGAAAAGAGCCAGTAGGTGAGTGTAAGGAAGTCCTCCCCTGGAAAATGGAAGGGATTGAAGTTTTTAAGTTTGATTTGCCGTTAGTTTTAAGTGCTGCACCCAGCATAGGAAATGGGGAACAAAGCCAATGATATCTACAGAAGCAGAGAGTCAGTTAAAAAACAAAACAAACAATATAGAAACTTAATAGGTGAGATATCTGTGTAAAATTACATAATGAGTGTAAAGCACTTAGGACAGGACCTGATAGACTGCTCAGGAAATGCTGGCTATTATTAGAACAGATTTTTAAATGTCCATCTCTTCCTTTAAAGCTGGGTGTCCAATGTATTGGCTTCCCTGAACCACATTGAAAGAAGAATTATTTTGGGCCACACATTAAATACACTAACACTAACAATAGCTGATAGGCTAAAAAAAATAATAAAAAATCTCATAATGTTTTAAAAAAGTTTATGAATTTATGTAGAGGCATATTCAAAGCCATCCTGGGCCACAGGTTGGACAAGCTTGCTTTAAAGCTTAAAAACCCCTACAGTCTCTTCTTCTCCATCATCAAATCCTGTCAGATAATACCTTCAAAGTATTTTCCAAATCTGGTCAATTCTTACTTCTTCCAGAATTCCTTCTCCAAACTACCATCATCTTTTTAAAATCGATGTCCCTTTTTCCACCACTGGCTGCTGCAGTGCATCCCTCACCCAGAAAATCAGTTCAAGATGCTGGCTCACGTGTTCTCCCATGGCTGCCCAGGTCACGGAGAAGCTTTCACGTACTTGTACCATGACCTGAAGGCTCTCTCATGATCTCACTCCTGGCCACCTTTCTAACTTCATCTCCTACCACCTTCACTTATTTACTCTACTTTTCTTGTAGCTCTTAAAGAAAGCCAAACTAGTTCCTACTCCAGGCCTTTTACACTAGCTATGTCCTCTTCCAGACATGTTTGTGTATCATATTGTCCCATAGTCCGGACTGTTCTAGTCTTCAAGATTTTATTCAAACAGAAGCTTCTTAGAGAAGATTACTCTGAGGTCTTATCCAAAATTCTATCTTCTCTGCATTCTCTATGCCTTTGCTGCTTTCTGTTTTCTTCACAGTGTATGTCTTTTCACCTTGGGAATTTATTATAAATTTATGTAGTTGCTAGTTTGTAGCTTCTCTCTCTTAGAGAATGTAAACTACATGAGGGCAGAGACTTGATCTATCTCATTTACAGTTGTATCCTCCAGGGATCAGAATAGTGGCATAAAGTAGGGAACTCAACAATTAGTTTTGAATGAGTACAAAAAGATATTTCTAAGAATGTATGTTTGTATTTGGAATAGCATGCCAAATACAACACAATAAAATAAGCAGATGAAAGTGTGACGGAGAAGAGAAAATAAATGTTGGCAAATAAAAATTAAGCTGTAGGGAGGGTTTTCCATGAAGTTCATTTTATAGTCATGTTTTATACACTTGGTAGATGAGTCAGATACTTGACTTTGTCAATATTTATTGACAACCTACTATGTGCCAGGAGTTTTTAAAGACATAATTTTACACATGTGCACGTGCACAGACACACAGAAAATATAGTCTGCACATAATTATATATATAGTCTCTATATATGTACGTATGTCTATATGTGTGTGTGTGTGTGTGTGTGTGTGTGTATAATATATATACAAATCAACTCTGGTCAACCCTGAGGGTTTGATGTCATTCTCCCCTCTTTATTTATCAGCTAAAAAGAACAAAACTCAGAAAGGTGAGGTTACCTGTGTATTTAAATAATGGTGTAAATAATACCAAAGTTCAGGCTTTTCCACACTTATGTACACATTTTGAAAGGTTTTATTTATAGCTCCACTGCTTTCTAGATGTGTGATATTATTCAAATTAGTTGGCACCCTTGATTTTGTTTCATCATTTGTAATATGAAAGAAGCAGATTTAGTCTGCTTATTCCAAAAAGTTGCTTCCAATTTAGAGGAAGTAATGAATGTGAAACACTGAACATGGAGGTTCACTGTGCTCACCATGACAGGGAGAAAAATCGATCTTCAGTGAGAACACATTGAGCTAATATGGAAAGAGAAGCAGAGAAGACAGATGATAAGAAGGTCTTGATGCTGGTTGAGTCTCCTCTGCATCCAATCATTCCTGAAGCCAGCTCTAATTCTTCCCCCTCCACCACTGGTAAATAGGAAATTTTCCTCTTTGACTTGAACTAGCCATGTAGCTGCTGTTCACAACTGAAAGCCTCATAACTAACACAGAGCCCTGCATTGACCTCCTTGGAGGCTTGCTGATGCAGTTCTCACCATGTGAGGAGCCCTTTTATCAAAAGTATACCTGACTCTAATGTCTAGGAGTGTAATGTTGAAAAACACTGAGTTTCTGCTTCAAAAAAATTCCCATATTAGTCAGATATCAGACATTTAAAAGAGA
The DNA here is from genome assembly GCF_029281585.2 of Gorilla gorilla gorilla. Classification (NCBI taxonomy): domain Eukaryota; kingdom Metazoa; phylum Chordata; class Mammalia; order Primates; family Hominidae; genus Gorilla; species Gorilla gorilla. The sequence goes on along the minus strand of NC_073233.2, from coordinate 87,968,321 downwards.
TATATGCATGTTACATATATGCAAAGTGTTGTGGGAAATCAGAAAAGAGGACATTATATTTGCAATGAGACCTGAAGAATAAGTAGGGATCCATACTATCTTCAATTTGATCATGCAGATTTCCTTTTAAATCAGCCACTTTCACATTTTTTAGAAATCTGGTCAAAGCTTTAGAGAGTATCTCTAGGGAAAAAAAAAATCTCCGGCCAAATGGTTGTTAGACTCACAGAGGTATTAGAAGCATAACATACCTTCCAATGCCACTTGTCCATGAGTTTAGTTTTCACTACAGTGTTTCTTTACTTACTGGAATTCATAGACATCTTGCAGAAATAGTATAGCCCTTTCCCCAGAAAAATGCGCACCTACAGAGTTTCTCATACAATGTCATGAGTGCTATGACCCCTAATTGAAATTCCCTGCCATGTAGAATCAGCTACTGAGCCCTTCGACTGGCCTCTTTGTGGGGTCAGGACCCCTCTGAATCCCACCCACAGGCAGGTACTAAGTGTTTTCTGCCATAAGAACCATGCCTGGCCTGGCTGGGCTCGGTGGCTCACGCCTGTAATCCCAGCACTTTGGCAGGCCAAGGCGGGTGGATCACGAGGTCAGGAGATCAAGACCATCCTGGCTAACATGGTGAAACCCCGTCTGTACTAAAAATACAAAAAAATTAGCCGGGCATGGTGGCGGGCACCTGTGGTCCCAGCTATCGGGAGGTTGAGGCAGGAGAATGGTGTGACCCAGGAGGTGGGGCTTGCACTGAGCTGAGATTGCGCCACTGCACTCCAGCCTGGGCAACAGAGCAAGACTCCATCTCAAAAGAAAAAAAAAAAGAACCATGGCAAAAATAAATGGTGACTTGTTAAACAGCTTTATCATATGATTTGCCTTCTATACTCTAATGTCTCAAAGTTATAACTGACTAGATGAAGCTCATGAGGAAAATAACCCGTTTGACTTGGCTTATACTTCCAAGAGTGAGCTATTCTCCAAGAAGCCAGAATCTAGCTCAGGAGCCTCTCTCTCAAACAAATGTGAGTTATGCAGCTTCTGTCTGTAGGGCACTGTGCATTTCCTCTCCACTGCTGCACAAGATGCTTCTTAGCCATAGCTATTGAATTAATCAATCAAATTTCATTTTATTACACCATTCTGGAAAATCCACTCATACCCCTTTCCAGTAATACTGAAAAGAAAAATAATCCATACCACTCAATTAAGAATAAAACATATGTCTTCTTGATGATGTCTGAGTGGTGGCAATTCCAGTGGTCATTGTCTCTTGAAGTTACTCAGCATTAAAGCCAAGACAGACTACCAGGGTATACCTGCAAGCAGATAAGTTTCATTACAACCACTAAAAGAAAAAAAAAAGAAATATTTATAAAGTAAGGGGTCTCCAATGACCCAGTATCTATAGCCAGAAGCAATAATAATAACATGCATTTAGTGAGCACTTTCCCTTCTAACTGTTCAAAGAGCTGCACCAACTAATATTTAATTCACCTCCACCACAGCCATCTGATTTATAACTTCTCCAGTGCCCGGGACTTGAGTAAAGAAGATTACTCAGGCAGTCAGCAATGGTCTTGGCTGCTTAAATAGCCAAGGTTATACATTTACTGGCATTACAAGAGAGGAATCCAGAATCTAGAATAAGGGAAGGGATGGATGTTTGTGCTGGTATAGAATCAGGCACGTTGTCAAGAGAGGAGTGCCCCAGAAGTAGAGAGCTCACCAAGAAGACTCATGGGAGGCATCACCCGGTAATAAGCCAGCCGTGGGTTGGCATTCTTAGCCTTATGGCTCCATAAACTCCACCTTGTTAATGGCCTGGAGTTGACATAACTCAAGGGAATTGCCTGATCATCACCTAACTCACAATACACAAATTCAAATGAAATCAGACTACCTATCAATGTGTTCATCTAAAATGCACAGATATTTCTTTGAGTGACTAAAGGGCAGTGTTTGCTCACGAGACATCTGTCTGGTTACCTTGTACCAAAAAACAAACAAAACAAAACAAAAAGCAAAAAACTTGGGAACTAACATAGTGATTGATGAATATAGAATCAAAGACCACTTTTTTTGTGTTCCTTGAAGGCAATTAGAGACAGTTATTCTCCCTCTTTTCTTCCCTATTTCCTTTTTACTCTCCCTCTATTTTTGTTTCTCATATCTGTGGGTCTTTTGATATGAAGTTTTCTCCACCTGTAATACTGCCTTTGCTTACATATGTGTATGTGTGTGCACATGCACGCACACACACACTTGTAAGCACACATATGCACACACATACACACACACACACACTTTGGCCAACACCTATCATTCCTTAAATGTCAGCTTCCTATTAAATAATATCTGAGGCCCTCATACCAGGTTAAGTTCTATTATGTACTCCCACAGCACCAAACATTTCTCTCTTTTGTAGCATTTATCATGTGGCATTTTAGTTAACTTTTATTGTCCATGAGATTGTAAGTTCCATTTGGGCAGAGATGGGTAGCGTCTGGTTCACCATCCTCTCCATAGCACCTAACAAGGTACCTGGCATATCTGATATATATTGAGCTCTTAACAGCAAGAATACAAATTATGGATAACATGTTTAAAGCATTCAGATGTGCCAGGCACTAGCCTAAGAACTTTGCATGTATTATGTAATCTTCACAACTTGCATTTATGTACCATGGTCAGCATTTTCAAAAAAGGAAAATGAAAACTGCAAAGATGAAGTCACTTTCTTAGTTTGGGTACCTCAGAAACAAATTCTGAAAATAGGATTCAAGTGCAAGTAGTTTGAGAGATTTCTCAGGAAACGTCCATGGGGGAGTAGAGGAGTGAGACAGGAAAAGGAAAACAGCCAACAAAGGGTGCTTCATCTAGTCAGATACCACTGTGGGTAACTAGAACTCAATGCCATGGGGAAACGCCAGCAGCCAGCGCAGAACACTTACATGAGAGTTATCCCATCAGAAAAGCAAGGGAGATGAGGTATCTATATATCACTTTCCATCAGTCATTGGTTGAGGTCTGCTAAGAATAGGTTTCCAGGGCATTCTTCCCCAGCCCTCCAGCCTGCTGTGTGCATGCAGGCACAACAGGCTCCAGCCATCAGAGAGAGCACTGGAGGAGTTGGAAGGCAGGAGAAGCGCCCTTCTGTAAGAAGAACTAAGACATATAGGAAGATAGCAGCTGCCAAGGTTACACACTCAAGTTCCATTTTTAATCAGGGACAACACTGGGATGGGAACCTGAGGCTATTTGACTCCAGAGTATACGTTTTTAATGACTATTTTCATACCTATAAGTTAAGTAAATGAATAAAAAGAAGGAAAAAGGAACAAAGAGAAGAAATAAAGATTATCAGGAAGAATTTTTCATGAGAGCTAAGATTAGCTCTGATGAAGCTTTTCTCTCCCCAAAGAGAAAATGCTTTTCTAGCAACTGGGGTGTTGATGCTTTCTGGGTTCAGTGTCTCTCTTCTTGGGGAGCATTGCACCACTCTGTCAATTTTCTTTCTCTTTATATTTCCCATGGTAAAGGAACCCCTCTGCTTTGGTGCTCTATGTTCTTCCTGGAGATATGATAATATGCTGATTTGGCTACAGTCAAGTCTTGACCTATCCTGGGAGCCGTGCTGTTTCTATGGTGATTGCCCATATATCAGCTGTCAGCTGTTATTCATTGATTTTCTTGGTCAAAAGCTGAGATTACTGAGGGCACTATTTATGGTTGCCAGAAAGCCCTGTATCCTGCCCATATATTTCTTCTCTTCTATTCTCTTCCTCCCCTCATATTCATCATCTCATTCCATGCAGGCTTCAGAATTAGATTGCAGCCCCAAATTTAGTTAATCCATTTTATTGGTGAGATAATGGTGTCTCTCTCACAATGTGATAGCTGTGTCTTGAGAATAGTCATTTGTTAATTCAGTTCTTGTTAATCAAATCTTTTTGTAAAGCAAATAATCATGTCCTACAGGTCATCGTCTCAGTCACACCATTTAGCCACTGCTTGTATACCATCTGTACATTTGTTTACTTGTGAAATGAAGCCTATGTCCAGCTCCACACATGTATATTGAGCACCTACTATGTGCCAGTCACAGTGGTTGTGACCAAGATGTGAATAGGATATTTTCCCTGTTTTTAAATTCTGGTGGGAGAAACACATAAAAATGTGGCCAGGTGCGGTGGCTCACGCCTGTAATCCCAGCACTTTGAGAGGCCAAGGCAGGTGGATCGCCTCAGGTCAGGAGTTCAAGACCAGCCTGACCAGCATGGAGAAACCCCATCTCTACTAAAAATACAAAATTAGCTGGGTGTAGTGGTGCATGCCTGTAACCCCAGCTACTCCAGAGGCTGAGGCAGGAGAATTGCTTGAACCTGGGAGGCAGAGGTTGCAGTGAGCCAAGATTGCGCCATTGCACTCCAGCCTGGGCAACAAGAGCAAAACTCCATCTCAAAAAATAAAAATGAAAATAAAATTAAAAAAATAAAAGTGTGATGTCAGTACCTGGTGATATGCAGTATCAAATAGTTAAGCATGAGTCATATAAAAAGGATGTACAAGATAAAACAGCCTAAAGCAAGGAAAGGAAGTCAGAGAGGTTACACAGGGACATAATATCTGTGGTATTGGGTTGAAAAAACAATCCAGCTTGTAAAAAGCCTAAGGTGTGAGCATGAATATTTCTTTCAGGTAATTGCAAAAGGTCCCATTGGATCAAAAAGTGGAGTGGCAGGTGGGTGTGCTTATCATTCCCCATTTAGACTCCTCTCACACTCCCTCCACCAGTGTCAGTTCAACCCTGTGCCTTGGGAGGCCCACTTCTCTGAACTGCCTTTGTAACTTGAGCTAATTCCTCACTGAGGAGCCTGGTGAGTTAAACCTGGACTCTTTTGCCAGGTGAGATAACTGAACTTGATTCTACAGGCCGGTTGCATGTCAAACTGTGTTCCATAAACTACTTAGATTAGAGTGGGGCAATGAATCAGGGAGCAGGGTGCAAGCAAGTGCTAAACTCTGCCTCTGCTGAAGTAGTTGTGCTTACTGGTGCTTTAACATGAAATTTGTGAGGCAGAATTTGCCGAACAAATACCACTGGAAGGAATGAAGGAAGGAAGGAAAGAAGGAAGGAAGGAAGGAAGGGAAAGAGGGAAGGAGGGAAGAAGGGAGGGAGGGAGAGAAGGAGGGAGGGAGGGAGAGAAGGAAGGAGGGAGGAAGGTAGGAAAGAAGGAAGAGAAGAAGAGAAAGAGGGAAGGAGGGAAGAAGGGAGGGAGGGAGAGAAGGAGGGAGGGAGGGAGAGAAGGAAGGAGGGAGGAAGGAAGGAAAGAAGGAAGGGAGGGAGGGAAAGGAAGGGAGGGAGGAAGGGAGGGAGGGAGGAAGGAAGGAAGGAAGGAAGGAGAAGGGAAGGGAGGAAAAGAGAGAGGGAGGGAGAAAGAAGGATCTCATGGTAATTTGCAGGCATAGAATTTGAAAAGTTTGATGCTAGGGAGTAAAATTATCTTGTATGTAATTTAGAAAAAGCCTTCTGGCATAAGAATAGAAAATGAAGTAAAGGAAGTGAAACTGAGAAAGGAAAATCAGTGAGGCGGCTATTGACAGACTTAGAAGAGGTGATGAGCCCTAATCTAGATTTATATTTGTTGTTATGGAGCGGAAAGATTGGAATCCAGGTACAATTAGGCGTACCGTCAGCAGGATTTAGTAAGGGATTGGATTATGGAAAAATAATAATAACATGCACCCATAGGGTTGTTGGAAAGGTCATTTTTATGAATGTGTTTTAAACTGCAGAGAGTAGTGGAAAAATTAATTATGAGTATTATTTCAACTAGATCATATCTCTCTTTATTCCCAGATAGTGTTCTTTCCATGCACCCCTCCTATGATTCATTGTAAATTGAGCTTTTCACTAATTGGATTTGTGGAAAGCAATAGAGAATGCCATTTGGCTACTTCCTCTTTAGGGAGTGTTAATATTCAAATCTCCAGGTCATTATTTAGAATACCCAGTTCCAACAAGGGAAATTTAAAGTTTCATCTCATATTAATCTCTAAAGCAAGCTCTCCTTTGCCTCCAGATGAGCAAATATTTGAACTGGAGAAAGAGGATCTTTTCTGTGACTTACAACAAGTCTTTGACCAAATTATCCAATGGTGGTAGATTCTGATATCCTGAAGGGCATATAGGAATATTGGCTTGTACTCTATGTTATTAATGATAAGGAGGCTGATGATGAAGATGATAATGATAATGACTCTAATAATCATTATATTTACCATATTTTAATACCTACTGTGTGCCAGTAAATATGCTAAACACTTTCTATACATTGTTTAATTTAATAATGCTCAATGTTATGATAATTTTACAGTTCAGAAAACTGAGGCTCAAAAATTTTAAGTAACCTAAATTGATTCAGTTGGTAAAATATAGAACAGAGATTTAATCCCAGCCCAGTTTTCCTTGCTCCACATCCCATGCTCCTTGTTCCTAGGCAGGTGAATCAAGTATTGAGGCGTCTCTGTCTCCTTACTCCCCAGTCTTACCAACTGAGGCACCAGCCTTATCTCCAGGCAGAAAGTATTTTCCCTAAACATTCTGGCCTTGTCCACACTAGAGTGGATTTTCCTGATTGGGGCCATCAATACACTGAGCAGACCTCTCTAAGCAGAGAAAGTGACAGGGCTTTACCCAAGAACAAACAAAATGACATTGTCTGTCACTCTCAGAAATGTAGGTTTAACGTGTCAGACTAGGCTAACTGGACTGGTGGGAGACTGGGACATCCTTCTGGCTTCTTATTAATGTGGATCTCAGAGAAATTTGAATTCTTTCAAAGCAGACACTAAAGCTATTTAACTGTGAGCTGAAACCTATGCACTGACATTGTATCTGGATCTTGGAGAGAATTAAAGATAGAACAAAGCCATTTTCTCATGAAGTTTTCAGTTCTCCACCTCTACTTCTGAAGAGGTATATACCTCATCATTCTGTCTAGTTCCCCATTCCAGCCCTTTCCTTTCAGCTGCTTCAGAGTGGAGGCTCTGAATTCATCCCTGCTCAGCCATTTATCTACTATGTAACCTTCAGTAAATTTCCAACTCCTCTAACCTAGTATTCCCATCTATACAATGAGAATAATGACCACACCTTAGTAATGGGCATGATAAAATTTTATCCATTCAAGTGAATCAAAATTTTGTTATACACAAAAAACCCTTGGATTAATACCTAACACTTTATGAGAGCTTAATACATATTAGATAATAATATTATAATATATATGCATATATACACATGTAAACATACACACATATATGTATTGTATATGTATATATTTTTAGCTGTTGAAGTAGAAGCAAAACTTAACAGAGAATGCCTCAATTTGGGGTGCTTCCCTTCTATGAGTTCCCTGAGTCTTCATTTTCTCAATTATAAAATGAGAGAGAACAAACACAACTACTTTGATGTGTTCTTGTTATCTTTATGTAATATGTATAAAGAGTTTAGCAGATACCTGACATTTAATAAATAAAATTTATTATTCTGAAGAAGGATATGGAGGCTTGTAAAGAGAATCAAAGATGAGTCAAGGGGACAATTTTAGCAACTGTTATTTTTCCCCCTTTTCTAAGAATACTTTTCAGATGTTCTACTTCCTCATATGTAAAATGGGGACAATAATTACTTGCTGATACATATATATTTTATCAGGTAAATATAGATGACTGATATAGATGCAATTTATATAGATGTAGAGACATAAGTATAGCTATATAGACATAACATGGTTAAGTGGCTAGAACAGTGCCTGGTGTACAGTGGCTACTAAATATACCTAAGTTTTCCTTTTTCCTTCTTTCTTCCTCCTGTCCTTCTCACCCATTTTATTTTGCCTAAATTTCTAAGTTCTAGATGACTTTTTACTCTATTATAATGATTCAGGGTATCATACTTAACCCCTCTGTCCACACTAGACTAATTAGACTCTAAAATCCTTGGAAATAAGATCAATGTCTGGTTCATTTTGTGTCTTTCACAGTACCTACCAGGTACCTGGCAGATAGAAGATATGCTATAGATACATGTTTGCTATGGTTTGAATGTTCTTCCCCTCCCAAACTCAGGTTGAAATTTAATAGCCATTGTAACAGCATTGGGAGATAGGACCTTTGGCAGGAGCAGAGCCCTCATGAACGAATTAATGCTGTTATCTAGGGAGTGAGTTCCTTATAAAAGGATGAGTTTGGCCCCCTTTTGTCTCTCTTTCATCCTCTCCTTACCCTTCCATTATGTGGTGCCTCTTACCATGTTATGATGGAGCGAGAAGGTCCTTGCCAGAAGCCTGCACCTTGATCTTGAACTTCCCAGCCTCCAGAACTGCAAGAAAAAAATTTCTGTTCATTATAAATGATTCAGTCTGTGGTATTCTGTTATAGAAGCACAACATGGACTAAGACAATGTTGAATACGTGTTGTTTATCAGTAAAGTAAGAAGATAATTCATACTTACAAACTAAAGTGAGTGAGAGAAGGTTTTGAAGAAGGTTGTGAAAACAATTTTTGAATTGAGTGTAAGAACCAAGCGTATTGTGAATGTTGACAACAATTATAAGATATAGAGTAGAAGGAGATGAGTAACATACTGATTGTCTACTGTATTTTAGGTTCTCTGCTACCCATTTTGACATACAATTACTTAGTCAACTAATCAACTTTATGACCTGGGCCATAGCATTTTTCTTTCCCTCTAATGTAAGCCATACTAACTCATCACTACAACATTTTTGTACAGTTCCCTTTATATGTCCCTTATTTATGTCTATATGCCGTTTAGTATATACAGGTAATTATAGAATGGAAAAGGGATCTACAGTCCTACCAGACTATAATCCAGTGTCTCTGGTCATTTTCTTTTGTAATGTCTTTTAAGAATCTGATGTATACAGAGAGTTTAAGAAAATACAGTCATGTGTTGCTTAACAAAGGGATACATTCTGAGAAATGCATTAGAAAATTTCATTATTGTGTGAACATTATATAGTGTGCTTATACAAACCTAGTTGATATAGCGTACTACTACCTAAGCTATATAATATAGCCTATTCCTCCTAGGCTATAAAACTGTAAGCATGTTACCATACTAAATCCCATAGGTAATTATAATATGATGCTAAATATTTGTGTATCTAAACATAACTAAACATAGAAAAAGTACAGTTAATATATGATATTATAAGCTTATGAGACCACCCTTGTATATTTGGTTTGTCATTGACCAAAATGTTGTTGTGTGGTGCATGACTGAAATTGTTGAAATAAGTACTGATGTAACTTTGAGGGGACAGTCCAGCCAGGGTCAAAGACTGAGCAAAGGAATTATTTTGTGCCTCATACCTTGAACTTGGTTGTGAAGACAGAAAATGTTTATAAGACTTAGGGATAAGGGGCTTTGGAAAATTATCTGGAGATGGTGGGAAGGTTCTGGGCTCTTAATTTCAATTTTTCTGTGTTCTTCCTCCTCCCACACACAGTCTCCCAACACTCCACACCCTCTCAAAAGGATGTAGATATATATAGATATATATACTTTTTTTTGCTTGTCTCCCTCAAAATAGCCTTGATTTATTTAGACATACTATGAAACCACGAAATAGCCTTGGCTCCAGTATGTTATGTAATACATCTTCATAGTCAAGCACTAACTAGTAATTATGATAATAACTTATATATGCTGAGTGCTTCATATGTGCCAGGCACTCCACTGTGGACTCCCACGTTGTTTAGGCCTTTTAACAACCAATGATTTATGTACAATTATTATCCCCATCTTACAGATGCGGAAATTGTTGGTTAGTAAAATGAAGAAACCTGCCGAAAGATAACTTCAAACAGCAGGTTTGGGATTTGAACACAAGCACTTTGACTCCAGAAATCATGTAATTACCCCTTCTTTATACCTTTTTGCTGTAGAATTATTCCAGTCACCCAAACATTCCCATTACTGTTATTGAGAACTGTAGGAGGCCAAGTGTTGCGTTATACAAAGAAAATGCAGGCATTAAAAGAAACAACCTATATCCTGAAGACACATAGAGTTTTAGAGCTACATGATGGTTGTTCTTTCATTCCTCCATTGGATCCTTCAACATTTTTGAACATCTATTATTTTAAAGGCCTTGAGCTGGGTGCCAGGGATATAAAGATGAAAGAACAGAATTCATATCTTGATGAGCTCCTAATCTAGTACAAGGAAGGGAGTTACAATGCATGGAACAAATAGAATACAGGACCCAGCATGGCCCCATCTCCAGCCCCAGTCCACCCCATGGGGACATGGCAAACTTGTCTTTCTGAGGTCAGATACAGCTTCAGAAATCTTTCAACATGGAGCTCCAGTTGATATAGCGTACTACTACCTGAGCTATATAATATAGCCTATTCCTCCTAGTCTATAAAACTGTAAGCATGTTACCATACTAAATTCCACTAATTAATTGGATTCAGTATTTGAAATGGAACCTGTTTGCTACTATAATCTAGTAAAATGGCAGACATGGAGGCATATGTGAGTGAGTGGGTACTCAAGGGGATTATAGAGTTCCAGGGTCAGTCCTTAAAGAGTATCCAATCCAACCATCTCACTTTTCAAATGGGCAAAAGTAAAGTCCAGAAACAAGTAGCAAAAGAGAATTAGGTCAAGAACTCCGGTTCCCCATGCCCTTTCCTCCACATCACAGTTCTCTCTTGCTGAAATATCCTCTACAGTGAAGTGGGCTTCTGATGGAGTCAAAGAAAATGAGCCTGCACTGATGTCTGCAAATATCTGCAAAACCTTCCTGGGGGTGAGGAGGCTGACTGAGCTTGGGGTGAGAAGGTCTTTGGGGCTGCTTCCTGGAGCCTGGTGCTGATCTGCTGATTTTTATGCCATTTCTTTTAATTAACGTGTAAAAAAGACAGCTCTGTCAGCTTGTGCCAAGTCTTTTGCATCTTCAGCTTGGTGCACTGGGGCATGAACTTGAGATATCTGTGAGTGAAAGTTCACAATGCTAAAATGGGAAGTATTAATGAGTGGAACCAACATGCATGCACTTACCACGATCAATTTTCCACTTAGACAGCTTTTGTCCAGTTGTAGTAACTACTAACCAATCTATAATCCCTAATGGATTAAAGCGGAAAGGTCAGGAATCATAAAATCATCCATTTCCCACTCATTAATATTCGAGTGTGGGCTCCTGGACCTGCCCCAGGCTGCATCACAGTGAGAACTTATTTATAACAAGGTTACAAGGAGATCAACAGCCCAGACTACGTAGAAATATGGATTTGCATGTAGTTTTCTGAATGACTGAATGAGACCATATGTGACAACATGATAGTTGTCAATTGATAAGAGAAATGTGGTAAAGAATCAGGACCAGGGTGAGGTGAGTGTGACCTTTCTTGACAAGTTTAAGAGGCTGCCAAAAAACTCAGTAATCAAGATAAATATTGCAATATGTTTTTAAAATTTTAAAATATTGTAATATATTTTTTAAATCTCCTAATAAGGAGATGAACTGGGATTGAGATTCCCAATGGTCTGTTCTTTTTTCTTTTTTTTCTTTTTTTGTTTTTTTTTTTTTTTGAGAAGGAGTCTCTCTCTGTTGCCCAGGCTGGAGTACAGTGGCCTGATCTCGGCTTACTGAAACCTCCACCTCCCAAGTTCAAGCAATTATCCTGCCTCAGTCTACTGAGTAGCTAGGATTACAGGTGTGCGCCACCATGCCCAGCTACTTTTTGTATTTTTAGTAGAGACAGGTTTCACCATATTGGCCAGACTGGTATCGGAGTCCTGACCTCATGATCCACCTGCCTCAGCCTCCCAAAATGCTGGGATTACAGGTGTGAGCCACCATGCCCAGCTGGTCTGTTCTTTCTATCACACCTTTCTGTTACAACATGGGAAGTAGAAGCCTTAAAAAGGAGAAATTCTTATACAAAAACTGGACATTTATAAGAATGCTAAATAGGGAAAGATATGAAACGTAAAGATGAGCAAGAGGTTTAGTCCCTTTAACTTATCATATAACCCCAAGAAATATGTTGTATGCATTAAATACCTCACTAAATTAAAAAATATAAAGCCAGGGCAGAGGATCACACCTGTAATCCCAGCACTTTGGGAGGCTGAGGCACGTGGATCACTTGAGACCAGGAGTTAGAGGTCAACATGGCCAACATGGTGAAACCCTGTCTCTGCTAAAACAAAAAAAATACAAAAATTAGCTGGGTGTGGTGGTGTACCCTGTAATCCCAGCTACTTGGGAGGCTGAGGCATGAGAATTGCTTAAACCAGGGAGGCAGAGGTTGTAGTGAGCTGAGATAGTGCCACTGCACTCTAGCCTGGGTGACAAAGCAAGACTCTGTCTAAAAATAAATAAATAAATAAAGTAAAAATATAAAGAGACACCAACAAAACCAGTGCTTAAATTGGGAGAAATTAAGAAAGAACTCTCAATATTGAGAAAATCTCACAGAAACAAAGATTTGGAAGAAACTAAAATAAAAACAGGTGAATAATAGTTACTTCATCTGCAAAGTGGGGAGAACAATTTCTAACTCAGGTTGTTGCAAGGGTTAAATGAAATAGGGTGTGCTAAAGGCCTGACCTATATATAGAAAGTAAATCATGCAGTTACTGTTCTTAATATTTTTGTTTGTAAACAGACACAACTGCATTTAAATTCCATGTGTCATTCATGCATGATTTTAGGAAAGTGGGCTTTGATCCAGGTTAGGTTTTCGAAATCTACAAAATGGGGACAAAAGATAAACATCTTAATTAAAAAAAAATAAGTATCATAAATATCTATAGCCACTGGCCAAGTGCCTAAAACGTTGCATATATTTAGGAATTGGTAGTAATAGTTGTTATTGTAATTGGGAAAGAAATTTGTTGTTTCAAACAATACTGACAGCAACTCTTTTTGCTTTCTAAGAGGAGTGGTAGGGTGAGTGATATCAGTAGTGAAATAAATCTCAAAGTTATTCCTGTCCTCTTCCAGAAAACGATGGAGGAAGAAAGAAGCGTGAAACTTCAAACTCGTCATGTTTTGTGAGTGGCTGAAGGGTGCCCAGGTGTAGACGGTCCTTTCTGTTATCAGAGATGTTAATGAGTTTTGGATACACAAAGAGAGTCAGGCAGTAGAAAATTTTTGTTTTGATTCAATGTAACTTCAAAGCTTATAGAATCACAACCATCACCCAGAGGCATGTCTATATGTACACTATGCATCTCGGTATTCCTAAACATCTGAATGGCTGACTACAGTTTGTGTACTTTTACCCAAACATTTGGGATCAATATGAGAAAATAGAAGACAGAATAATAACTTCAGGGAAGCTGTAAGATTGAATGTTTGTAATTGAAGGTTGGAAAAGTAACACCCGGATCTGCTATGTGATAGAAGAGCTGAGTGAACTAAATTGCCTGTGAGCCAATAAGGAAGGCAGGTGTGATTGTGATTATCAGTGATTTTAGTCCCCCTAATTGTTGTCAGGAAACCTGTGAGACATCAGAGCTAGGAGGAGAAAATGATTGACGTCTAAATGATGAGTTCCTGGAGCCATGTGTCAAAGAGAGCCTACCGGGGATAATTCATTTCTGGATCTAGTGATACCTCACGTCTGGGACATAAGTGAATAAGCAATAGTTTAGCCATTTGACCTAATATCCAGGATTGGACATAATAGTATTATCTGGAATTCAAAATCAGTTACTAGTGAGACAGGCATCCTTGGATAAATAAGGTGGCAATGTCATCTGGAATTACACGCAGATCTTTTTGAGCATCTCATTAAAAAAAAAAAATATCAGGCATTAACAAGGCTGGCAGCAGCCAAGCAGTGGACAATACTCCAAGAGTACCTTGGCTCAGACAACCACAGTGTTAGTGAAGGAAAGGACTTAATTTAAATTATTGCTACCAGTGTTCACAAACGAGTAGCCTGCATGATGAGTTAGTCTTCAGGGGATAGGTTGTCTTTGGTATGCTCTGCGTCAAAACAAAAAGTTGTATATAAATCCCTTGGCATGACTCTCCAGTTAACCAAGACCCCACCACTTTTTTCTGCTTTATGCCGGGTACCTTTACATGCTTGTTACAACATTACTGTGCCACTCAAACGATTTCAGTTTGCAAGTCCTGAAACTCATTTATTTGTTTGGCAGATGAGAAATACGAAGTTCAGAAAATTTAATGTTGCCACCTATTTCAGGTCAAGCATATACCCAAAATGGGTCTGGATGACTCAATAAAGCATTTATTCAAATGTGGGTTTTTTTTCACCTATTACATGCCAGTGCCACTTTTAGTTCATGACTTTATAAGATAGGCATAAAATCTGAATTTCTGGAATGTACAGTCTAGCGAGGGAAAAGCCCAGAAACCACATGGTGCATGGTACATGCTCATTGGCCATTAGCTCCCTGAACTTTCATGCCTTAGGAAAATAAAAAAAATTACTATATACCTTTTTGTTGTTGTTTTATTATTTTGAGTTTCGTGTCTTTGAGCTGCTAATCATTGCAGCAGTAGCTGGAAATAGTCTTAAGTGGAATGAAGTTCATGGGGCAACAAAGACCTCCTTTACACAGGGTTGTCAGAAATAGAACATGTGGCTTCCACAGATGACCAAGAAATGTCATTTTACAGGAAGAATTTTAGTTTTTGCCCAGAATTCACATACTAATAGACTATAGCTTAGGAAACCCATTTCTGGCTGCTTGTGAATTAGAATAATACCACTGAAAATTCTAGACAGGTACTTTCTATATATTTTACATACAGAATGTTATCACAATCACCTCACAGTGTGTGTCTATTATTATTTTCATTCAACAAGATGAAGAAACTGAGGCACTAGAAGTTAGCATTTTCAAGTCCACGCAGCTAGTAAGCAGTAGAGCTGGGATTTAGATTCACATCTGTATGCTTCTGTTTCCACAGCCTTCCCAGTGCCCCACTTCAAGGTCCTCTCTTCAGCTTTGCCACATAGAAGAAATTGTTTCTGGGAGAACAGGCAGAAATCACAAGGCCACGGCTTTGCCTTTATGCTATACATTCCAGGACCACATTCTGGGGCCATGACAAAGGGATTGAGAGACTAGTGAATGCTGACACTTATTTAATTTCATCAGAGGAAGACCAAAGCAAAAAAAGAAAAAAAGATTATCTTGTATCTCACATAGCATAACATTCTTTGCCCTGTTTTTTTTTTTTTTTTCTGGTGATTGCAGCCTCTAATTATATATTGAACAATTGGGGATGTGGGAGGAAAGAACACTTTAGTCACTGCTAAAAGAAGTACCCTTGTTTGGTTGGGCACAGTAGCTCACACCTGCAATCTCAGTGCTTTGGGAGGCCAAGGCAGGAAGGTTGCTTGAGGCCAGGAGTTGGAGACCAGCCTGGGCAACCATAGTGAGGCCCCTTCTCCCTTAAAGATAGATAGATAGATAGATAGATAGATAGATAGATAGATAGATAGATAGATAGATAGATAGAATCTTAATTAGCTTGGCATGGTGGCTGCTATGGTTGAACTAGCCACTTGGGCTGATGAGGTGGGAGGATAGCTTGAGCCCAGGAGTTTGAGGTTACAGTGTGCTATGATTGCGCTACTGTACTCTAGCCTGGGTGACAGAGCAAAACCCTGCCTCTAATAAAACAAAAGCAAGTATATGAACAACAAAAGTACCTTGAAGTAGATGGACAGTTATTATGTTTAAATTTGCTACAGCCCCTGGGGCTATGTGCCAAGGGGAAGACAATGTGGGAATGAGGAAGAGGCCTCAGGCGATTTTAGGCAGGTGGGATTTTTTTATGAACCTCACGCTGTAAAAACCACCCATTTCCACCCCACCCGCAAGATGTATAGAACTACCATTGGCCTTCTAGTTGGTAAAATCTTTTCCAAGATTCTAGCAAGACAATGTTGGTCATTCTTGAATTTGGGTGGTGGTTTTATCTTGTGTGTGTTTTTTTTATTTTTCTGGATTTGGTAGTTATTTTATTGATGTGATAGTAATTAATGATGTTTGTCAAATATTTTCAGTCTCTGCCTCTTCAGGGTACATAATAATCTTGATTTTTCTGGCTTCTTTATATTTGAGTGATGACAACTGTGGATAGATGATGTGTTGAAAGCTGCACTCTTCCCTTTGGTCCACTGGTTAGCAATTTAGAAGATAGTTTTTTCATTAATCTGGGGGCTTGAGTCACTGAAATCAGCATAGCCCATTTTCCCACATATCCCCCATAATGGACTTGTAGAATGAATACTATCAATATTTGGTTTATTTTAAAACCACTGTAAGTTGGAAGTTGTTACTGCAACAAAACCTAGCTCATCCTGACTGATAAAACTGAACGATTCAGAGAGACTGAGTGAAGTAATTCCAGTCAGAAGCCTCTTACACTAGAAGTTCCTAATGTGATCTTAAAGATAATGTGCTATGTTTAAAATAAATAGAGCCCTCTACTCTGAGATGACATTTTATTATATTTAATTATTCAGTATTATGAGCTTTTATTAGTCATTTAACTCAAGTGATTGTGAAAGTTAAACTCAAATTTCTTAGGAAATATAAATACATTTAATGAATACTTTTTAAAACGATCTGTTCAGTAAAGGCAACATTTGTGATGGACTACAAACATGAACTTAGAATTACAGTTATAATAATGATGTCACATCTATACTTATAATTTTTTAATGGCTTTCCTTTATACTCATGACAAAGCTAATTACTTAGCCTGAGCGAAATAAGTCTGTCCATGACAGAGTTCCACACTTCTTGCTCCAGCCTCTTCTCTCACAACCAGATGCACCTACTTGTGAATCATGAGTATGAAGTGCTTGCCCATCTCCTGTCTTGACACATGCTGTTGCTTTTCTCTGGAGCACATTTTAATTCCTTTGCCTTGTCACTTGTGTTAGTTCGTGTGGGCTGCTATTACAAAATACCATTGACTAGGTGGAATATCAATAACAGACATTTATTTCTCACAGTTCTGGAGGCTGGGAAATCCAAGATCAAGGCACCAGCAGATCTGGTGTCTGGTGAGGCCCTTCTTTCTTGTTCATAGATGGCATCTTTTTGCTGCATTTTCACATGGCAGAAGGGGCAAGGACCTCCTCTATCCCTAATCCCACTCAAGATGGGTCTGCCTTCATGACCTCATCACTTTCCAAAGGCCTCAGCTCCTCATATCATCACCTTAGAGATTAGTATTTTAACATATGAACTTGGGGATGAGTTACACCAACATGCAGACGATAGAACCACTCTTTACTCCTCCATCTTTCAATGTGGGTATAATTCCCTTCAGAAAACTTTCCCCCTCACCTGTACAGTAAGTCAGGAGTCTCAAAACATCCCATGCCTTTCTCTAGTATAGTATGTACCATAATGTGTTGAACTTATCTATTTATTGGTTTACCTTCATTATCAACCCATACGTTCCTTGAATATAAGAACCATTTTGTTGATTGCATTCCCTCACCACCCAACACAGTGTCTGGCACACAGTGCGAACTCAATAAGTATTTGCTGAACTAATAAAACTAACATAGTACATGCTTTTGCGAACTTACATGCTGTCACCTAAGTCACCAAGTCATTCCTCGGCCAACACATTCATGAGTCTGTGTGAATTTTCAAAATAAGCATTTGATGCTATCATTTCCTGAATTAAATCAGGTACTTTCTCTTTTTTTTTTTTTTCGTGTTGAGGCAAGGCCCCTCAGTTGCCCAGGCTGAGTGCAGTGGCACAGTCATAACTTACTGCAGCCTCAATCTCCCAGGCTCAAGCAGTCCTCCCTAGTAGCTGGTGCATCACCATGCAGGGATAATTTTTTATTTTTTGTAGAGATGAAATCTCCCTATACTTCCCAGGCTGATCTCAAACCCATGGGCTCAAGTAATGCTCCTGCTTTGGCCTCCCAAATTGCTGGGATTACAGGTGTGAGCCACCATGCCTGGCCAGGGACTTTTTCTTAAGTAGAGAATTAAAGAAAGCATAATCCTATTCCTTGCCAAATGGGTTATGCTATAAAAAGACAAAGAAGCATTAATGAGTTTTTGGAAGTGTGAATCTTATAAACAAATTAACCATCATTTTGATACAAGAGCATAAAATAAAGGTAGATATCAACGTATAAGGATAACTTTGTAGGAAAACACTTTAGTATACACACGCTGCATGCAGGTTTTGAAGATACAGAAATAAAGTGAGGACAAACTTCTGTTCTCAAGAAGTGCAGAGTCCAGTGAGAAATAAAAAGGATACACAGGAATTCTAAAGAAAGAAAGGATGAGTGATAGATTAGAGGCACAAAATATAATGAGCACTCAAAAAAGGTAGTTGAATAAATGAATGAATTTATCATGTAAATTTATCACATCTGAACATCCAAGCTAAAAAGACAACTACTGATGTTTTCCTGCAAACTGTAGTTCTCCAAAGGAAAATGAAAGCCAATCATAACAAGTACTAATTGGGGTTTAAAAAGGAAAACGAGGGGGGAAAAAAGTAAAAATAAGCATTAATTAAATATCAACTATTTTACGTATAAAATTTCCCTTTATTCTACAAAAATGTCCCAGAGTCATTTTTTCTGAGACGATTTAAACACTTATTATAAAACTTTGCCCAAGATCACTCTGCTTGCCACTGATAAGGTTGGAATTGGCATTCTGATCAGCTAGACCTCCCAGCCCTTACTGTGTCTAACACAACAGGATTTCTCAAAGTGTGCCTGATAAACCATGTACTTCAGAATTTCCTACAGATTATTATAGCAATGGGAAATTGCCAGTTTTATACCTCAGACCTAAAGGATCCAAATTTCCAGAGCCTGAGTCTGGGAATCTGCATAAAAACAAGTCCCCATGCATGGTTGTACATATGGTCAGAAGGAACCCTTTTATTGTATTGCATTTACTCCTGGCTGAACACCAAAGAGAAGATAATTTAGCCTAGCAGTGTGTGTCTCTTACCGGGAGATGAAAGAGACCAAGAGTTTACTCATCAAAACCATAAACAAATTATATCTATTATCTTTATTAATTGATTATAATCATGATAGCTACACCAGTAATTATAAAGAAAGAAATCTGCTCTGTGTTTCTAGAGAGTCAGGACCATGTCTCACTTGGTACTAAATCTTATTCATCTTTGATTCTCTTTAAAAAAAAAAGTAGGTAACGGGCAGTCAAAACGGTAGTTGAATGAATGAATGAATTTATCATGTAAATTTATTACATCTGAACAACTGAGCTAAAAAAAAAACTGCTGATATTTTTCTGCAAACTGTAATTCTCCAAAAGGAAAATGAAAGCCAATCATATTAAATGCTACCACTTCAATAAAAATCAATACTAGAATTGGTATGGGGTTTTGTTTGATAATAAATGCACTTTTCCTCTTACCTGCTTTCAGTGATCCCTAACTTGGTGGTGATCTTTAATTAGGAGATGTCATACATTGAGTTCTCAGCAGTTACTCCAAATACGCTGTGAGTCTCTGCTGCACATAAGAAAAGCTGCAGATTCCAACTGTGAAACTGCAAAGTCCTTTAGCCTCTGGTTTGTACATGGTAGAAGACGCAAGCTGTGACCTTGATAAAAAATTGGAGCATTAAAAAATGTTAACCTTTTACTATCTCAAAATTCACAGTATCCCAATCATCTTCTGCAAGACTTAGTAGTATAAGGCACTGCTACCCAGACATTCTCACTTGGTTTTCTCGCAGCATCTCAAAAGCATTATGCCCAGAGCTGAACTCATGAGGCTTGCTTCTCCTATTTTCTACCTTTTTAATATCTCCATCATCCAGTAAGCCAGCCCAGCCAGAAATTAGGGAGCCATATACTACCCAACTACCATCCCTACATTTAGCTAGCCACCAGGCCCTTTCCACTTATATCTCCTAAATACCTCTCATATCTGTCTTGTCTGCTTTACCCCCACTGCTCTTATCTTTATCCCGGCCACCATTTTCTTTCCACCTGGATTTGCTTTTTTTCTGTTTGGGGTCTTGTCATCTTGTAACCTATCTCCCACGGTGCTGTCCAAGTTTTTGGCACAGATCTTACCTATGTGTATCATTCCTCAGGTTCAAATCTACGATAAAACCTGGTTTGGGGATGATATATAATGCACATTATGATAAATATGTGTATACTGTTTCAAGTCAACCTGTCTTTGCACATACTGTTTTCTGTCTCTGAAATGCCGTCCCTTCTGTTTGCCTAAACAGTTTCTATTTATACATGAAAATCTACTCCAAGCAAAATGTAAAATATATATATATTTACATTTATTTAATTGTCCTAACAAAATATATGCTAAGTGTAAACAGAAGTTTTTATTCAGAGCATCATCACTGAATGAAGTTCTTGACTACCCTGCCACCACTCCCAAAGAGTCAGTCAGGCTCTGCTCTATCATAGCTATTTATTTTATGTGTTTTTTTATTATGGGACTGACTGTGTTGCTTTGTGACTACACGCTCATGTACTTGACTCCCAAATGTGTTTTTTTCAGGAAAGGCAGTAATTTTATTTTCCATCCCTTCTTTTTCTAGTGAAGTGTCTGGTATATAGCAGGCTTACAGAGATTTCCCAAATTTACCACATTAGTTTAGTAATACAATATATCAGTTGAAGTAAAGAAAAGCATTTTCACTCCCAAATTATTCAAGCAGTGGCCATTCCTAAGAGATGACTTCTCTCTTGTGCCTAGATTTACATACTGTTTTTCCTGTTGAAGACCTTTTCATAACTAATATAAGCTGTAGGATAAAATTCAGATACCCAAGCTGAAGTTCAATGTGATCTATGATCTGGTCTCAAAAAGAATGTTCATTATCTCAAGCCCTGTGCTTGGCACAAAATAAAATTTTAATAAGAACGTGTTATGTGACCGTTATTTCCCGTGAATGAATGCTTCTAAAGGAATCACTGGCTATCAGTTTAAGTAAACCACCGCTTCTTACGTTCTTAACCTCTAGAGAGTACACCATATAGATAGCTATAAGACAATCTTCTCACACATGTGACACCATGACTAGTACAAATATGAATTTAATTCTTAGTGGAGGATATTTGGCTATCCAGGTATCTGTCACGTAAAACCCTGTGCTACCAGTATGGTGTAAAAGAAGAGATAAGCAGCAGAACATACTGTTCAGCTGCTGTCACAGAAAGATTATGTGTGTCCTTAAACCTGTGAGAACGTGGTCTCACAAGTACAATATAGACGTCTCAACAATTAATTCTATTAGAGGTTAAGGAAGTGCTAAGGACAATGAGATGATTAGTGAAATAACTCCCAAGTGGCATTTTATTTTTTTCCCTGAAATTTGCTTTTAAAAAGCAAAATGAAAAATAAAAACTTAACATTTATTTAATTGTTCTGAGAAAATGTATGCTAAGAGTAAAAAGAAGTCTTTATTCGGAGCACCAGTTGAGATAGTAAAAAATTATAAACAATCTTAATTTCCACAAATGGTGGATTTCAGAAACAAGTTAACCCCCATTCAATAGAATACTACACAATCATTAGGAATGAAGATAGAGACAAACACATATTGACCTGTGGTGTTGTTCTTCAGACATTTTAATAAAACATGTATAATATAAACTAATTTTCAATTTAAAAATTATGCATAATAAAAACATACATAAAAATACTAGAAAGATGAACATCAAAATGATAGCAGCTGCTATATATGGGTGATAGGATGATAGGCAATTCTTATTTTCTTCTTTTTCATACCTATATTTTTTGTAATGAGCATGTAATACATTTTTAAATACTCCTAAATTACAATACAGATGCATTACAATTTATCTTTGTATTTCTTTCCTTCGCTTTCTCCCCCCTCATATGACCATGCTTTTAAATAAG
Source organism: Gorilla gorilla gorilla (assembly GCF_029281585.2). NCBI lineage: Eukaryota > Metazoa > Chordata > Mammalia > Primates > Hominidae > Gorilla > Gorilla gorilla. The sequence continues at coordinate 87,946,340 of NC_073233.2, read as the reverse complement.
CCAGATTCTTTGAAAAACAATAAAATTCAGCCAAGAAATCAGTCATTTTGAAAATAACCATGTTTGCAGAATGCCTGGCCATTTGGCAGAATCCATCTGTGCTTGGGTTATTTCTGTAGTTGTTCTTCAAATGGGTTTTGTGAGCCCCCTCCAGAGACTCCTATTTACTATAGAAAGGAGTCATAACTCCTAGTGTGGCATTCAAGATTTTTAACAATCTGGCCCCACTGTAACCCTCAGCTTCAAGAGTCCCCAAATCAGCTCTGTCTGATCACATATGTCCCAGCACACAATGAATTCTCAGCCTTCTTACTTTTACATGTGATATTCCCTCTGCCTGGAACATTCTTCTTCCCTGTTCTCTGCCCTACTATCTTGTTCATCCTCAAGGCCTAGCTCCAATTCCTTTGGCTTTGAATCCTCTTGTAGCCCCATTCCAGGCAAAATTCACTGCTGCTTTCATTTGTGCTTCTACCATGTTTCCAGTGATGTGTTGACGCTGGGTAATACCTGCTTATGAGAGCCGGTTGTTAAATATTCAGGAATTTTGCAAGCCAATTTACAAATTATTGGGAGTTGTTAAATTGGCAACTTGAAGCTAACTGCTGTGGAAATATTTATGCCATGAAAATTGGCAAACAAGACTATTCCACCTCAGAACAGTTTCCCAGCACATCATTGCCTTGCACATACTTTTATTACAGTGCATGTCCAATTTCAGCTGTTTTACAAGCAAAGAAACAATCTCTCCTATGAAGTTTGTGAGCTCACTGAGGACAGGGTCAATGTCTTCATTTTCCTATCTCTCAGAACGTAGGAAGACTGCTTGGCATATGGCAGGTAATCAATAAATAACTGTTGAAATAGATCAAGTTGCTCTGACACACATTTGCTAAATTGCATTTGGAATTAAGCTGTGATTTTTTTTTAATCCTTGATATTCTTGTTTCTCATTTCCAGAGCTAGCAAGATTTGGCTAAATAACATTCATTTTTATTAGCATTCTTAAATATTACAAAATAATTGACTTTTTCAGTGTGGCAGTGATGTTGATTAGAATAGAAAACTCGTAAGTATATCTTTCTTTATTATCTATAGATACAATTACCCTCATATCTTTACTTCCAATAGCTTTGCTTAATAAAAAATCCAAGGAGAGCCTCAGGAAGGCATAATATGATTTTAATATACTTTGCTTCAGAGAACCTCTGATGGTTAATTAAGAAACTTTCATCTTTGAAGTAAAATTAGAAAAAACTTATTAACTAAAGGATGCAGGGTCAGTAATAAGACAGCTTTCCTTTTGAACATTCCATTTAATCAATCCTGAGAGACTTAAGACAATTATATTTTATCAAAAACACAGAGAAATAAGCACCAACAGGGGACGCCAAGTGGCTTTGGGCATTTCTTACAAAACAGTCTTAGGAAATGATCAATCCCTTCCTAATCAGAGGCATTTTATGAAATGACAAAAAAAAAACATTATTTACAAAGCCACAAGAGTGAAAATTACAGTGTGAGGATTAGGAGACTAAGTCTCTGAATTTGAAAAGCTGTCATGTTCAGGCCCATTCTCTCAACTGAAAGGCAGCTAAAAAAAAAAAAAAATACAGCATTCACCCATGCCTGTGTTCATCAGTGTGTCCACACAGCCTGGAGTTCTTTAGTTCACAGTCTTTTTTCTCCAGGGTATAATGAAAAGTGATCAGGCACTGAATTTAGACCAACTTGGGTTATAATGCCAACCCCACAACTTACCTACACACGTAGTGACTTTACCTCTGTGAGCTTCAGTTTTCTCATCTGTAAACAGGTATAATCCTGACCTCATAAAGTTGCCATGAATATTAAATAATATTGCATGTTTGATGTGAATAGTAGATGCTCATAAATATCACTTCCCTGGCCTCTGCCTCCTTTCACTCATTAACAGATTGTTTGAATGAATACTTCTGTGATGGTTAATTTTATCTGCCAATTTGATTGGGGTAAGGTATATCCAGGAAGATGGTAAAACATTATTTCTGAGTGTGTCTGTGAGAGTGTTTTTTGCAAGATATTAGCATTTGATTGGGTAGACTGAATAAAGGAGATCTCTGAATAAAGGGATGGGCGTGGGCATCATCCAATGAACTGAAGGCCCCAATGGAGTAGAAAAGCAGAGAAAAGGCAAATTTGCTCTCTGTGTTTAGGCTGGAGCATCCATCTTCTTCTGCCCTCAAACATCTGTGCTCAAGGTTCTCCAGACTCTGGCCTGAGACTTATACTATTGTCCCCTCCCTACTCCCAAGCCCTGGCTCTCAGGACTTTAGATTTAGATTGAATTATACCACCTGCTTTCTTGGTTCTTGACTTTGCAGACAATAGACTGTGGGGCTCCTTGGCTTCCATAATTGCATGAACCAAATTTCTGTTAGAAATCTCCAAATATGTATGTATGTATCCATGGAGATTTACATGTAATCTTCTATTAGTTCTGCTTCTCTGGAGAACCCTGACTAATAATAATAATACACTGCTTTGTCCTACTCTTAGGTGGCAAATGGCACATGGTCACATATTTTCATTTAAAAGTAAGTACTCACTTCACTTTCTAGGTTAGAAATTTCCATGCTCTTAACATACTGTCTTCTGTTTGAGAGATTTTTATTCTGTTTTATAAAACCAACCACAGAAATATCAAATTAGTAGAAGACAACTTGTAAAGTAGAGAGCCTTGAATCAGGAGAAATAAAGAAAAGCTGTATTCTAACCGCAGGTCTGCTGTTGATTTATCACGTGTATTTGAGCAAGTCCCTCAAACTTCCTGACTCTAATTCATGCAGCAAATATGTATTAAATACCTGCCCTTTGCCAGGCATTTAGCTAGACACTAGGGATGTAGAGATATAGAAGTCCTGGTCCCTGAGCTCAGGAGCCACCATACAAATAGGGAAGAAAATACATTACAAAATAAGTAAAATCAGATAAGCCTATACCGAAGTTGCCTACCAAGTGACAAGGGGGTGAAGAGCATGATCCAGGGATCTTTAATGGGAGATAAGGATGCTAACACTTGCTTTGCTTTTCCACTGGGCTTTTGTGAACATCAAATGAAATTATGTTTATCAAAGAAATTTGTAGAAAGCAAAATGAATACTCAATTTTAAATGAAAATATGAGACCATGTGCTGTTTGCCACCTATGAGTAGGAAAAGCAGTGTATTATTATTATTTCCCTTTGTGATGAGTGCATAGTTGGTGCTAATAAATAAATGATGAACGAAAGTTTGCAAAAATACAGAGATACAAACATTTTAGAAAAGTGAGAGTCAATGCTGTGTTAAGATAGTTTGGGGGGGCTTCAATGATTTGGTGCATCTAGAGCCAAGTTTAAAGCATAAAAAGAACCTGCAGAAGAAAAAAAAGTATTCAAGCAGATGGAGAACAGCCTGAACAAAGATTTGTATAATTATAACAGCAACTATGCTTTGGGTATGAAATAAAGGCCCGACGATGTGGTTCATGTTTCAGCTGCCATTTATGTAGTCCTTACAAAAACTTTGCAAATAGATATTATTATTTTTATTTTCCAGTTTAAATTCAGGAAAGTAAACCAACTTTCCACCATCACACAAAAATTGAATGTTAGAGATAGAATTTGAATCCACATCAATTAGACTCAAGATCAAAAGAATGACCCAAGAATTATACACAATATAAACTGGTTGGACTGGTGCTTCAGAGTGGATCTTCATCCTCATAGCAAAGTACCCTTCTGGTTTTCCTAGTCATTATTAAACTGATTCTTCCCTATCTTTATTATAGGGATATCTTACTCAGTAATTTAAATCTTGATCTGATTTCAGAGAATGAATTCAGTAGTCATCCAGATGTGCAAACCAGCAACCTGAGAATCATTCCTTTTTGTTGTTGTTGTTGTTGTTAATGATACTTTAAATTCTGGGGTACAAGTGCAGAACGTGCAGGATTTTTACATAGGTATACATGCGCCATGGTGGTTTGCTGCACCCATCAACCCATCAGCTACAATAGGTAATTCTCCTAATGCTATCCCTCCCCTTGTCCCCCACCCCCGACAGGCCCCGGTGTGTGATGTTCCCTTCCCTGTGTCCGTGTGTTCTCATCGTTCAACTCCCACTTATGAGTGAGAACATGCGGTGTTTGGTTTTCTGATCTTGTGTTAGTTTGCTGAGAATGATGGTTTCCAGCTTCATCCATGTCCCTGCCAAGGACATGAACTCATCCCTTTTTATCACTGCATAGTATTCCGTGGTGTATATATGTCACATTTTCTTTATCCATTCTATCATTGATGGGCATTTGAGTTGGTTACAAGTCTTTGCTATTGTGAATATTGCTGCAATAAACATGTGTGCATGTGTCTTTATAGTAGAATGATTTATAATCCTTTGGGTATATACCCAGTAATGGGATTGCTGGGTCAAATGATATTTATGGTTCTAGATCCTTGAGGAATCCCCACACTGTCTTCCACAATGGTTGAACTAATTTACACTCCCATCAACAGTGTAAAAGTGTTCCTATTTCTCCACATCCTCTCCAGCATCTGTTGTTTCCTTACTTTTTAATGATCACCATTCTAACTGGCGTGAGATGGTATCTCATTGTGGTTTTGTTTTGCATTTCTCTAATGACCAGTGATGATGAGCTTTTTTTCATATGTTTATTGGCTGCATAAATGTCTTCTTTTGAAAAGTGTCTGTTCATATCCTTCACCCACTTTTTGATGGGGTTGTTTGTTTTTTTTCTTGCAAATTTGTTTCTTTGTAGATTCTGGAAATTAGCCCTTTGTCAGATGGATAGATTACAAAAATGTTTTCCCATTCTGTAGGGTGCCTGTTCACTCACACTTCTTCATACTCCCCATTGCATATTCTCACATAGCAAACAACCCTAAAATCCAGTGACTTAACATGATAACCATTTATTTCACACCTGAGTCTGAAGATTGGTCGTTTAAGGCTGTGTTTGGCTGGGTGGCTCATCAGATGTTGTCTGGGTTCACTCACATGTCTTCAGGTCATCTGGTTGTTAGCTAATATAGAAGCTAATATAGAATGGCTTTTGTTGGGATGGCCAGGGTGACTTGGCTTTGCTTTGCATTGCCCATTCTCAGAAGCTCAAGCTCAGAGTGAAAAGCTCAAGACCTGAGTCAAAAACTCAGCATCTGCTCCTGACCTCCTGCCTCATGCTACACCCTGAATTCTTCATCTCCTTGGTTGTAGTCACCGCCACCCTCCCTCTCCACATTCGCCTGCCTCCCAAACAGGGCTTTTGCACGTTGTCAACCTGTCTGGAACACTCTTCTCAGCTCACAGCTCTTGGCTCATTGCCACTGCTTCTGCAAATCTCAGTTCGTGTGTCACTTGCTCACAGAAATTAACCAGGACGGATAACTCTCTAACAGGGTCTCCTGAGACTGTATACTCTCCTCTAAATTTCTTGTCACAGCTGCAATGTCATTTATATAATTATTTAAATAATTTCTGCTTTTTCAACTAGACTCAATGTTATATGTAGGCAGCAATTACATGTTTTTATTCACCTTTCTATGCCCTGAGTCTAGCTCAGTACCTGGCCATAAGTATTTAATAAATAAATGTCAAAATAAAGAAAGAAATATGTGAAAGTCACTTAGAATTTTTATTGGAAAACTTGGCTACTTAACTAATTTCTGAGCTTTTCGTCTTCACCTGTATTTGTGAGAACTTCCTAAAATACAAATCTAAACAGGTTATTCCCTAAATTGGATTCCTTAGTGGCTCCTCATCACAAATAGAAAAGTTAAGCCGCCTTAGAAAGCCCCATGGGGCCTCCCTGGTGTGCCCACTGTCTTCCCCTCCTGCTTTTGTTCATATGTGTCCCCCTCCCCACGTTACCCACTCGTAGTTCTCGTAACATACCACATCTTTTCTTTTGTACGTCTGTCTCTGCTACTCCCACTGACCTCTTTTCCTGCCTGGCCAACTCCAGATAGTCCTTTAACTATAATCAAATGTCACTGTACACAGGTTTCTCCCAACATGTTATCATGGCCCCAGACTGTGTGAGTCACCTCTTCGTTTGATTCAACAGCTCTTTTATAATCTTCCATTATATAATATATATAGCTCATCTCTTTATACTTCATTATAATGTGAGGTGTGCCTTTTTCTGATCCTTCTGCTTTATAGGGGGATCCACAAGAGAAGGAACATCTACCCACAACTTAAGATGAGGTCAGTCACACAGCAGATGCCTAATATTTGTCAGATAGATGGATGGCTGAATGGGTAAATGAATGGATGAAGAAGGACCCATCATCTTCAGGCTTGGTTTGAAGGAGAAATAGAGATTCGTGACTCCAGAAATAGCGAGAGCTTCAAACTTACGGAGCTTAGGTGACATCAATCAAAAATCCATTTCAGGACTATTCTCCCTCTCCTCCAAATTTCTTCTTTATAAATCACAAGCAAGACTAAAATTACTGACTTTCTGGATCAGATAAAGAACTGAAGGTCACCTGCTGTCTAAATTGTCATCTATCTGAAAGGCTTTGTGAGGGCAGAGAGGAAAGGGATTGCACCCTGTTGATAAGGCACAGTGACAGGAGCCTGGGCTTTGGAGCTGGACTGCCCTGGTTCTGGATTCCGGGTTTGCTACTTGTTAGCTGGGTGACCTTGGATAACCTTTTTACCCATGATAGTTCTTCTCTTTAAAATGGGTATAATACTATACATCCAGCAGGGCTTTTGTAAGGATTAATTGACATAATATGTTATATTACTGAGTACCTTGCTGGCCCATGCTTAGTACTCAATGCATATTAACATGTTTCTTCCTTCGTCCCCTCCCTTTTCATTTTACAGAAAAATCTAAGACATCTTAGGATCATACATGGCACAGAGTTGGGAAAATATCTCCTTTTCTTAGTGGGAGAAGGACAGTGCTTCTCTCTGGATCATGTTCAGTATCAGCAGTTACTTTCTCCTTACCTTCCATCTTGTCAAAAGAGTTAGTGTCAGGATTTCCAGGTTTGCATTTCCATTTTACTTTGCTTCTAAAGAGAATCTTTTCGATGAATAAGAAAAAAAAGGAAAGGAAAGGCCCGAACATCCATTTTGTCAGAAACAGAAAGAAAACCTCCGAATTCCATTTTCTGCCAGAGAGCTGATTCAGCAGCTCGTCACCTTCTCCATCCCAGCTTCATTTATTTTTTTCTTTATTTCAGGCACTGTTCTCGTTATCCACAACATATCTTAGTCAGCAACTTTATCCTCCCCTTTTAAATAAGGAAGAGCCCTTTTAATCTCTTTTACCACAAATGACTTGCTGCCAATTTGAGTAAGGTTGCCCTAATGAACCTGCGATGTCAGACCAGACCGGCTGCAGTGATTCTTAGCATCCCCAAAATGGGACATGGCGTGCCTTTGCCTACCCAAAGTCCCACCTCTTCCTGAGCCAATTATGACCTGCCTGGCCCTTTGTGAAGGTCCCATCACTAAGCAGAAGGCAGAGTCCTGAGTTAGTCTTGCTGCTTGAATAATTTGTGGTGTGCTCTGGGCAAATTATTGGTTTGTGCAACCCTGCCAAATGTGACAGAGTCTTTCATCCTTGGGATTCTGGGTTCTGTAACATGCTTCCTTGAACTCAACCTGCTTTTCTGAGACCCTGACACCCCAACTTAGCCTAGGCAGATGGATCAAGTTTGGACAGCCAGCCTGAGTGTGTTCACATCCCTTCTGTAGCCCTTTACTGGTGTGGCCTTGAGCAAGATAGCTTGAACGTTCTGGCACTTAGTTCACCTTGTTGATGAAGGATAAGACAGCCTTCATCATTTATTATGATGAATGAATTTTTTTAAAAAAAGAGTGACATAGAAAGAAAGTAAGAGGAAGAGTGAGAAAGAATGTAAGAGAGAGAGAGAGGAAAATGCCGAGCAGAGTTCCTGACACTTTGTGGATGCCAAAGAAAAGTTCATGGCCTCCAATTTCCCTTCCCACATCCCTCCATAAGGAAGGTAGACCTTCCTTTCTGCTTCCTCAGCTGATGCTGTGTAGTTAAAAGAACTTTCTTGAACACACACAATGTTAAGTCTTATATGAAGAATATCTCTTCATTATAACTGTTAGTTTTGATAAGAACTGCTCTGTCCACCTGTGCAAGCTTTGTAGGAACCCCTTGGGTCAGGGTGTCTCAGAGATGGAAGAGTCCTACTGGACACTCAGCCTAGATATGACTTCCTCCGGGAGGTCTTTGTGAATAAGAAGAACTAATTAGAACTGTAGTTGGGGTTGTACATAGCTGGTACTTACCCATCAGAGCTCTTGGTGAATTCTACTACAATTTCCTATTTCCTAGTCTGTCCTCCACACTGGATGCCAAGCTCCTAGAATAGGATAGGATGCTGAGCTTCTTTCAGTGTTTGGCATAGCCGGCACAGAATTAAGAGTGTTTGATGAGTAAATGAGTGACATAAAAGGAGAAGGCTGGAACTTGCCTAGAATGGTTGGCAAAAGTGACTGAGGGCCATTAAGCTAGAATAGGAACAAATTAAATCTTTGGCAAGAAAAACGACATTTATTTAATCTCTATTATAGTCTAGGAACACTGAGGGTATTTCATTCACATTATTTCAGAGTCCTGTCAACTTGGATGCAATATTTTCAGCCCCATTTTACAGATAGAGAACAGAGACACTGAGAATTCAAGTCACACATGTAACAGATCAGAGCCAGTAATCAGCACATCAGAAATTCAAATCAAGGTCTCTCTAACTGCACACCACATCATGACCTACAATTGATAATTCTTGTTTGCAAAGGAACAACCGTTCCTTCTGCTCTTGCAAACCAGTCTGAGAGGGAATGAATCTTTCCCTGTACTAAGTGACAACTTTTTGAAGAAAGCTTTTACCTAATGTGAAATGAAAACATTTTCTTTATGAGAAATATGCAATCCATATGTGCATTTATATTTCAAAGTCCCCAATTCAGTAGGATTTCTCTAGGCTGTTTTTGTCAGGGTTTGAAAAATAGCTCCCTGTGATTTTTTTGATGTGAGTTAATATAGTGATAAGCACCATAAAGTCTCTGGGAATAACACATCATTAATTTACCACAGAAAATAAGACTTCAGAGACAAATAAGCCTCATAAGGGCTCTGTGGTTACAGTAGCTTGGTGAGCAATGGCCATTTCAATTGACTGAAATTAAAGGTAAAAGGAATGCAACAAATGTAACAAATAATTATTTTATGCAGCTGAACAACACATAGCCTGTTTTATGAAGGACTCTTGAGCAAGTTGAAGACAAAAATAAATTATTAGAAACACTTCCTTTTAATGTGGGGAGACATTATGTTCTGAGAAGAGCATTGGATTCATAAGAGACCTAATTTAAATCCTTGCCTGCCCAATAATTAATTGTTTGACCTTGGGAAAGTAACTTTTCTTCCCAAGACCTTGATATCCTAATCTGTACAATTAGAAAATTGAATTCTAAGAACTCACCAGCCTCACCTGAATCTAACTTTCTAGAATCTCAAAGATTTCATGTCCCATAATATTGGAAACAAGAATATGTTCTCAGAGGGGAGCGTGGTTCATTTGGTTGAAAGTCAAGGGACTCAAGCAGCAGCACGCTCAACGATGATGCACGAACTTTGGAGTAAAACCGTCCTGGGCTTGAGTCCTGGTTCTTCCACTTTATTGGTCATGTGATTTGGGATAAATTTGTTCACCCTTTTAAGACCTCGTTTTCTCACCTGTGAGTTTGTGTATACTTCCTTCAAAATGTTGTCATGAGGATTAAATGAAACAAAATATATAAAACCACATGCACAATACTAGTCACATGGTGGATGTGTAATACAAGGAAGCCTCTATTATAATATTAATAACCTATCTGAACGTCTCTCCTGGTGGGGGTTGGGATGTGCTTGTGGGAAGTGGATGGCAATGAGAAACTGAATCAGCCCTAGGTGGTGATCTGTGTGGTCCAGGGAGTTCTTATCCAGAGTTGAAAAGCTTGTGCACATGGAAAACCTGAAACAAGCCAGGAGTGTATGAAGCGAGCCAGGGATAGAAGTTAGGGCTGGGGTCAGAATTAGAAATTCTAGGGCTGGAATCATCAATTTGTAAATCAACAACAGACAGGTGGCATTTAAAGCCATGGAATGAATGGGATCACCCAGGAAATGGTTCTCAAGCCTGGCTACACATGGGAAACACCTGGGAATCTTTGAAACTATAATAATGTTTCAGTCCTACCCTCAGAGATTCTTATGTAATTGGTCTCAGGTGTGGCCTGAACATTGGTGTTATTAAAAGCTTCTTGCATGTTTCTAATATCCAGCCAAGGTTGTGAACCGCTGACTTAGGGAGAAAGCATAGAGAGAGAAGATATTCAAGGACTGAGGTTTGGACTACTCCCAACATCTAGAATCCATCAGGGAAGGAGGAGCCAACAAAGGAAGACTGAAAAAAAGCCGTCTCTAAGGTGGGATGAAAAACACAGAATTCAAGAGGGGGAAAAATGGGTTTTAATAAAGACAATTCAGTGCTGCTGAGAGGCCAAATAAAATAAGAATGAAGAAGTGACTAATGCATGAGTTGACATGGAAGTCTCTGGGGGACAGTAAAGTGGAAGTTTCTATAGGGGAGTGAATGTGAACCATGTTTTTAACTCAGTTTTCTTCTCCCTTTGATGCCTAGCACAGAACTGGGCATATATTTGATGATGGATTTGTTGAATTGCTCTTAATCAGCACTTGGTACATTTAAAAACTGTTTCTGGAATGGGTCAAGTTTTAGGGTAAAATAAATCCACCTTGATCTATAAGTGATTAATTCACTGAATGATGAATGGATCACTTGAAAATGACCGTGTTATCCTTGTGATCTAGTTGCTGTAGTTACTATGCTAGATTCAGAACTGCTGTATGAAGCCATTTAGATTCCTTGAACTTCAAGAGTCACTGTTTACAGAGATTACAATGTAAAAGGTATCTCCTGGAGTCACGTGCATACAACCTGCATACCTGTGCACGACAGTTCTGTTGCTAGAAAAGGATTTAGAGAAGAGTGAAAGTAAGTTTTATCAAGTGTCAATGGCATGCTACCACATTCATATACTTCAACATAACTTCACATCCTTTTAGAGAGTAGGGTTTATTATTTACATCTTATATATTATTATTAATGTGAAACTCTAAGGCATCCTAGAATACACAGGTGGTAAAGCCAGATCTTATGCTAGGTTATTAGGTAACATTGCTTAGTCGTGGCACACTATCATACCCATTGAATGCAGCAGTGAGTATCATGGTATGGCTCTAATACAGTATTATGGAAGATAATCCAAATTTAGTGAATATTTATTGAGTACCTACTATATAACTAGCATTGTTCCAGACCCCTTGAATCATATCATTACAAAAATACAAAAATTCCTGCCCTTGGAGAGCTCATAGTCTTGTGTTTATTACCATTATACCTACTGGCTCATTCTAAATATATATTGGTTTTAGTGACAGATTAGGTTTAAGTCCTGGTTTCACTACGTACTATCTGTGACATTATGCAAGTTACTTCCCCTTTCTATTCCTTTGCCTCTTCCGTTGTTCAGTGTGGCACAAGCTTTGCTTAGACTTTTCTGGTGTATTGCATTTGGGCACAAAGAAGGATCCCTGTGAGCAGATAACCCACAGGCAATAAAAACGACTGGAAAAACATTCTGAAGGATAAATTACAAGGTAGAAGAATCGAGGCTGTGCTGGTTAGAAGGCCCAGGGTGTGCCCGGGGCTAGGCTTGCTATATAAAATGCTGCTGGTGCCAACATGGCTTCATCCTAACTCCCTTGCTGTAGACAAATCCCCTCTCTCCACACCAACTTCTCTCTCTTTCCTTCCCTCTCTCTCTTAAATTCCTTAATGTACATATGAGTGTTTAAAGGGAGAAAACTAATAATTGTACTAGGAATGGGGGAAATAAAGGGAATGCACTTATGCAAACTGTTTATATTTTAACTTAAGATGTTAAATATTAACTAATTAGATTGGTATAAGTTTAAGATTTATATATAATCCCTAGAGCAAGCGGTAAAAATATGAAAGAGATGTAGCTAGAAAGCCAATAGAGCAACTAAAACGGGATACTAAAAATATTCAATTAGTACAAAAAGAAGGCAGAAAGGAGGAATAAAGAAAAAATAAATAGATTAGACAAATTTTAAAAAAGGAGAAAGTGGCAGGCCAAGTAAAACCATATGAAAATTACATTGTATGAAAATACACTAAACTCTTCATTCCAAGGAAAGATTGTCAGGTAGAATAAAAGAGCAAGAACTAACTATATCATGTCTATAAAAGACAGACATTAAATACAAAGGCAAATAGACTAAAAATAAAAGACCAAATAAAATGTATCATATAAACAATAAGCATAAGATAGTCAGAGTTTCTTTAGTAATATTAGACAAAATAGGCCACAAATTGAAGAGTCAGAGTTTCATTAGAGGCAAGAATGAAAACTTCATAATGATAAAAGGTGACTATAACAGGAAATATAAAATAATAAATATATTATTATTTATATATTATATATATACACATACATATAATAACAGAACTTCAAAATATAATACATTAAAACTTATATAAGTAAAGGGGCATATAAACAAATCCACAATCATGTTTGGAGTTTTAAAATATCCTCCTCTCAGTAATTAGTAGGAAAATTAGACAAAACAGAAGATTAACTCCTTTAACCAAATTGGCATTTATTGAACAATCTCCCAACAACTCCACTAGATGGATAGACCCACTGTAAAATCACTCTGCATTAGGGCACTGTTTATTTTTTGACTCCACTATGCCCCTCCTCTAGCAGGAGCCATGATAGCATTTGAGACCCCAGATGTCAGCATCAACTTGGACCCTGTATCCTCAAAAGATCTGGGGTACAGAAGTTCACAGAAATTTTTTTTTAAAGAAGACCTGAGTATTCATCTTTCTCAGTTTAAAGTTACCCAATAGTCTGGGTGCAGTGGTTCACGCCTGTAATCCTAGCACTTTGGGAGAATTACAAACAGAATTTGAGACAGTGTGAGATCCTATCTCAAAAACTGAATTAATAATAGTAGTAATAATAAATTTTCCCAGTAAATGACTGTAAGTCCCTTTGGGGAAGGACTGGGAGTCACCATATATTTGCCATGATGCTTCAATATCCTTCTACATAGGGTCTTACTCAGTTTTTGGAATCTGGTTACAAGAGCTGGAGCACATCTAGAAACTTGGCAAGACATCATCACTGCCCATTGGTTCAGTTGTCCTCAGCCTTCTGCTCATTCATTCCTGGTCTTGGTTGTATGTATTAAGCAGTGCTCCTAGTGGTTTCCCATAAGTCTCCTCTGTAGGTCTCTACAGGTGAGGATCCCCTGGCAGCCATTCTGATTTTGCTTCCCCTTATGAGGGGGAATATACTCACTTGCTTCTGGAAGTTAAAAGCTTCACGTGGCCTCTACTATTGAGTGATTTTATTATATCAATTCTTGCCAGGCAGTCCAGTTCTGTAACAGCATCTAATACCATCAGCGAAGTCTTCAGAGAACAGCTGTTACTGAGCTTCTCAACAATGCTCGTGTCTCCCCATAACCAGAGTGTTCATTTTTACTTTAGTAAATGAGCAACATAACTAGATGGAAAGTTTTCCCATCTTAGATAGTAACTATATTCTAGCATGCTCACTTCTCTTTTGACCCTTTCCACCACAGTTTACCATGACAGTTCTAGCATTGGTTGATATTTTATATTGATACAAAGCAATGCTTGGCTCTGAAGAGGAAGTCACACAGTCTGCTAGTGGTAGAGCCAAACCTGCCTTAACAAAAAGCCCAACCTCCTTCATTATGCTAAAAAAAATTCACTGGATGTTATTATGTTACACATTTGTTTTTATTTATGTTTTTGTTTGGTTGGCTGGCTAGTTTGAACTGAGTGAACTGTCTGAGAAATTCTGGTTTTTGTCTGTATAAATTTTCTAACCAGCTAACTTTTTCAGAGAGATAGTGACACTTTAGAAGTATTTATAAAAGAAAAGGAGAAAGGAAAAGTCAGTTCCAGAGGGTGTTATGTGTATTATGTTGTGATCGAAAAAATAGTAAAAATAAACTCCCGTTGTTAATTTGTGCGACGGTTGAAACATGCATTGAAGACCATACACTAATCCATATGGATTTCCATTTTCTCAAAAAACAATAATCGTCTTAGCTTTGTCGGAGGGGATTTGAAGGCCACAAGTGCTGTGTGACTCTACTGGTTCTGTGCAGGATAGTTCACGACTGAATGGCCTCCTCTGGGACTTTGCTTCTGATTAAAATTCAAGAACAACACTGGCTCAAAGCTCGCTTACAGCTCTAGAAGTTAAAAAGAAAGTCCGACCGCATAAAGGTACAAGTGTGTTGCCCTCGTATGCACTGCCTCAGGAGGCTCCAATAGCATCTACCTTGGGTCTGCATTTTCACATAAAATGGTCCTATGTTACCAAATGTGTGCACTAGGCCATATATCTGGATCTGCACCTTCATGTGGAAACTGGGAGTGATAATCCCTAACTTGTAGGGTTATTGCAGGTACAATTGATATTTTGGGGCAGATAATTACTTGTTGTAGGGGGTATTCTTTGCATTGTAGGATGTATAGCAGTGTCCTTGGCCTCACTAGATACCAATAGCATCCTCTACCAACCAATGGAGATAACAAAAAATGTCTAGACATTGCCAAATGTCCCCTGGGGGACAAAATTATACAACCCCTTTACCTCAACATCCCATTGAGAAGAACCACTTGGTTGTTTAAGACAACAATAATAATAGAAAATAATAATAGATTTTTCTCATTGTGCTGGAGGCTGTTCTGAGGGCTTTACACATACCCTATCATTTCATCTTCACAACAGCCCTAGGACAAAGCTAGATAAGATGGGTACTCTTGCCATTTTTGTTTTATAGAAGTGGGTTCTGAAGCAAAACGAAGTTAACTTTATCGATGTCAGGGGTGAACTCAGGTCATCTGTTCCCACAGTGCTCTAAACCCAAAGTAGGGTCCCCTAAGCAGTTGCAGGGTCACCTAGGAGCTTGCAGGAAATGAAGACCCTTAGGCCCCACCCCAGACACACTGAATCAGAACCTTTATTTTAACAAGGTGCAAGTGATTCACCGGTACATTAAAGCTGGGTGTGGTGGCTCACGCCTGTAATCCCAGCACTTTGGGAGGCCGAGGCAGGCAGATCACCTGAGGTCGGGAGTTCAAGACCAGCCTGACCAACATGCAGAAACCCCGTCTCTACTAAAATACAAAATGAGCTGGGCATGGTGGCGCACACCTGTAATCGCAGCTACTCGGGAGGCTGAGGCAGGAGAATTGCTTGCATCCGGGAGGCGGAGGTTGCGGTGAGCCAAGATGGTGCCATTTCACTGCAGCCTGGGCAACAAGAGCGAAACTCCGTCTCAAAACAAACAAACAAACCAAAAATCCATTGCACAGCTTCTGGAATGCAGTAGGTGCTTCAGAGAAACAGAACCAACAGGGTGTGTGTGTGTGTGTGTGTGTGTGTGTGTACAGAGAGAGAGGAAGAGAAACAGGGAGAGAGAGAGAGATTTATTGTAAGGTGTTTGCTCACACAATTGTGGAAATTGTGAAGGCACAAGTCCAAAATCTGTAGATGGGCTGGCAGCCTGGAAACCCAGGGAAGAGGTACAAGCAGAGAGTAAAGGCAGTCTGTTAGCAGAATTTCTTGTTTGAGGGAAGTTAGTCTTTATTCTAATCAGGACTTCAATTGATTAGATGTAGCCACCCACATTAAAAAGAAACTTTATTCAAAGTTCACTGGTTTAAATGTTAATTTCATGTGAAGAACGCTTTTGAAAAACATCTAGAATAATATTTGACCAAATATCTGTGCACCATGGCCCAGCCACATTGACACATAAATCAGCCATCCCAGTGCTCAATTTTTCTTAGCTTTTGTCATTATCATTGTTAACAGGAGGTGAGTAAAGCCTGTTTTTTTATTCCAACTATAAATATTCAAGTTACAGTGTTAACAGTGTGGTAAGGAGAATAATTTCGTTGGTTTCAGAGTCCTATGAGAACAAATTCTGGTCAAATAGGGACTGGGTGGTGAAATCTGGGAAAGGAGAATGAATCTGAGAGACCAGTTGGATTATTAGGACTAAATAACACCTCAGATCCAGATAGATTTTGGTGCTAATTCCCACTCTGAAGTTTCCAATCATGGCAATGGATAATGTACTCCACCAATGTGAGCATCCATTTCTTCATCTGAGATGAGAAATAACAACAAACATCTTGCAGGGTTATTGTCAGGACTGAAGAAGACATCATTCTAGTGCCCCTAGAATGCTGCCTGACACAGAGGCCCTGGGTGCTTCTGAAAATCTGCCTCTCACTCATCTGTCTATTCCTTACTTCTCTCCTTCCTTTCTCTTATGCTCCTTCCCTCCCTCCCTCCCTCCCTTCCACTCATCTTTGAAGAGTTAATGGATGCCTTTTTTTTTTTATTCTAGACACTATCCTAAGGCTGGTCGCACAAAATAAATGTATCAATAGATAAAAACATCCTACTTTCTGTAGTTCATAGCCCAGTACGGGAAACAGAAATGCGAGCAGGTAAAGGTGATGTTCATGAAGATCTTGCCAGCGTGGTGATGTATACATAATGCAATGATTTTTTAGGGGAAACAGAAATGCAAGCAGGTAAAGGTGATGTTCATGAAGATCTTGCCAGCGTGATGATGTATACATAATGCAATGATTTTTTAGAGGAGAAGTCAAGGGAATCTTCTGAGGGGGCCGTGTTTGAAAGGAGGCTTGAGGGCTGCAGCAAAGCTTGCCCAGCAGATGAGGGGAGAGGAAGTGTCCTCCACAGTACACGGCCATGGAAGCCTTTCCTGAGAAGAGTGCATGCCCTTGGGTGTGGATGAGGATAGAGTGGGGGACATAGGAGAGTAGAAAGGGCCAGAGGTATGGCAGGACGGATCAACAGCTAGAAGTTTCAGGATTGAAAGGGCCTTATCTTTCTTGTGTAGGAATCTGGACTTTTACCAGTGGCCAATGGAGACCCACAAAAAGAGGGGAGAAATATGGCAAGTCACCTTTGTATTTTAGAAAAGATCACTCTGCCACATACAGTAGTGTAGGAAAGTCTGGAGTCAGGGAGGTTCTTTAAGGCCCTCGCAGTACTTTTCCATGCCATTCTTAATACTTAATAAGTATTATTAAGTATTAAGTAGCCAAAACTTAAATAATAGGACTTTCTGAGGTAGCTCTAAATTTAGTAGAGGAAAAATTAATAGATTTAGAAAAGATGAATTAAAGTAGGCCATTATTTTCAGTCTTGCCTCAAGCATGTAGCAGTTTTTTTAAATAATTTCAAATTGTATTTCAGATGCAGGGGGTACATGTGCAGTTTTGCTAAATGGATATGTTGCATGATGCTGAGGTTTGGGACACAATTGATCTCATCACCCGGGTACCAAGTGTAATACCCAATAGTTAGTTTTTCGACCTTGTCCCCCACCCTCCTTCCCTACTCCAATAGGCCCCAGTGTCTGTTGCTGTTGTTTTTACCCAAGAATGTAGTATTTGTAGTATTTTTGGTCCAATGGGAAAGAAATACCGACTTGTGGATAAAAGTCCCACAGTCAAGAGGCCAAGATCACAAAACAACAGCTTGTCCTAGGATGTTGTGAAAACATCTGGCCCTTCTGGCTCTGAGAACTAGAGAGCTAGCTCACCCACTGCTAAGCCAGGGCCTTTCACTTACTCCACTTAGAATGACATGGGGGAGCACTATTGGGAAATGTGCCCTTCTCATGAGAAGTGGGTTTATTTCAGAAAAAAAAAAGAAAAGAAAATGTCTCTGAAGAGATCCCAAAGAAAGTTCCAGACAACACTGTCCATACCCTGTCTCCCACAGCTATTCTAAATTCCAACAACTTTCCTTTGTAGCCATCCCTGACCAGTTGATCGTTTATTTTGCACTCTGGAAAAAAAAAACGGCTTTCTCCCACTTCCTGAGAAGATACGGTCTCTCCATGTCCTTTTTCCTCAGTTTCCTTTATTCCCATCTTTGAGCCACACCACACCCATGCCTCATCTCTTCTCCTTCCCTTATGTCTGAGAAGACAGTGAATAGAGTGCAGGATTATGGAGACATGCAGACACTGCATAAAATTTCTATTCCAGCCCACACTGCCCATTGAGCTTTGGTATTTGCTTCTTTAAAATAGGGAGATTAACCCTTCTTTTCTCAAATGGCATAATATATATGAGTGCACTGGACTGTAGTTATTAATATAAACAGTCATTCAGCAACCATCCTTCTATATGCACACACATACCCACATGCCCTTCATCTATGTGTGACTTACCCCCATCCTCCAAAATTATCTTTGTTAGGTCTTGCTCTAAGCAAGGTCATTAGTTTTTGGGTTGTTTGGGAAGAAGGAAAACAAAATTGAGATATTTTCTGCTGATTTTGATTAATAATGATTAATAAGTGATTATATATATATATTGGCACTATGTGTCTGGCGCTGCAATAAGTGTTTTCCACATGTCATTTTGTTTAAATCTTCACACAACCCTATAAGATATGATTGTCTGCCTTTTCCAGATGAGTAAACAAGCTCAGTGGTATTAAATGACTTTCACAAGTTCACATAACTAAGAGTGAGTTAGACCAGAATTTGAGGCAATGCAATTGGAATCTAGAACCTCATTGCTTAACTCCCAGCTATATTATCTTTCCAATATAAACTACTACTCCCCTTCTTCCATTTCCAATTTCAATTAACTGTCTTCTCCTTATCTATTTTCTTTGCCATCTCGGGCTCATGCACATTGCAAAGATTGCCATATATGTCATCCACTGATTGATTGACTCTTGAAATATTCATTAGGCTCTGCTATGTTCCAGACAGGCATGTCTGGAATAAAACAAAATAAAATGAGCAAACAAACAAATGAGCAACCAAACAAACAGGAAAACTGATGTATTTCCAATCAGGGTTGGAGCAAAATAGATATATATAATTGAAACCTTTTTGGTATAGAGGCCATTTGAGTCATCTAGTATATCAAATGAGAAACTTACTATTGTTTCTAAATAATTCAACTGATAAGAGAATATAAATGTATTTTATTTCTGAAACCCATAATATATTTTTTAAAAGTGGAATAATTGTCTAGAGTAGCCACTATGACTGTCTGCTGGATACTCACTCACATTAGTCTTTGTTTTGGGGTACAGGGGTAATGGCCATGGATCTCAACCTCACTGCAAGACTCACTTCTCTGTAGTAAGCCAGAGAATATGAGAGGTTATTTATGAGCATCCCAGAGAATGAAGAGACCACAGGGAAGCCATGCACTCTTGCTAAAGGAGCACTGGACAGAGAAAGTCAAGACCAGCTTTCATCCCTGCTCTCACCACTAACTGACTGACCGGGTACAAGACATACACCTGAAATTGGCCTCACTTTTCCTGTCATTAACAGGAGGAGGTGGATTAGATTTCACTGTGACATTATGACGCTCTGAAATATAGATTCAGCCAGGAGTTACAGGGGAAAAGAATCAAGGGAAGGATGCAGAAAAGTATTCTAAACCCCTTCCTTTAACAAAGAATCAAGAGTTCAAAGAAAGAAATTGCACAATTCTTCAATTGGATAGCCGGGTTTGCAGCCCGCCCTCACCTCTGGGACAACTTTGAATTACAGCTCAGCTGGCAGTCTCTGCTGAGGCAGGATTAGAAAGGCAGCAGAGAGATGTCACCCTGATTCAGAGAAGGAGGAAAGTTAGACGGGGATCAGACAGTATCATTATCTTCACAAATGTGATATCTCTTCTTGTCTGTGAGTATCTGGCCTACATCTCAGTTTCTGGAAACCCCAAATTCAGAATGGCACCCTTAGGGGGACTCTTTTCTTCTTGAAATGATTCATGCTTGAATAGGCTATTTTTAAAAGTTTACTATCAGGGTAGTAAATGATAAGACATTCTCATGCCAATTAACATCCTCTTGATAGCATCTATCTAAAAACTGGAAATTATTTGTTATTCCATCCAAACAGGAGGAAACAATATTTACAAAGCTATTATTAAATGTGAGAGCTCTGTCTGACTAACTCTACCTGCCATAAAGCCTTTTTCAAAATGGAAGTAGGTAATTATCTTATTCACACTTATTTAGCAAGCATTTTCCAACAGCATTCAGAATTCAGGGAAGAGGAAATACTTGCTCTTCCCTGAAGTGTGATGGGAGTTAGCAAATGCTTAGGCTTTGTTTGAGGGACCATTGCTGGGTACTTTACTGAGAAAAACATCTCTGGGTCTCATAGACAAATATTCAAGTGGAGAAAGATGGTAAACGGAGGAGATGGGTGTGAGAAAGCAGTTCTATTGATTTTTTTTTTCCTTTTCTCAAAGCTCAAGCGCCTTGGTGAATGGGAGGGGTATTTGTACATGAAGAGGCTACTTCAAGAAATTGAGAAGGCTTTCTCCTGCTTACACAAAGTGAGATACGGTGAAGTGAAGTAAGGCATGTAAAAAGAATTCACTTAAGACTCTCTCCAATCTACTGTTCTTCTGCAAAGATGATAATGGTAGTATTTGCTACTCGCAAAAGTATTTTAGTGAGAATTAATCCCCCTGAGATGCAAAATCACACATTTTAAGACCATAGGAGGCAGCCTGGCACATAGAAATTAGTTGTGAGGACAGAGCAGTTATTAGCCTGTGCCTAGCCTTTGACTTAACCCACCAATTGCCTGGATCCTCTTTTCTTTGACTGATTGGCACCTCCCATCCTTTGCCTTGGTCTCACATTTACACATGGAGGTTTCAAGTAAAAGTGTGTTGCAGGTCAAAAGCTCCACAGTTAAAAGCATTTACAAATTTAAAAGATGGGTAATATATAAGGACACTTGAGGCATTGCTAGGATTGTAACTTAAATTTTTTTTTTTTTTTTACATTTTCTGAAGGCTCTGTAAGGAGTGATTTTTATCAAATATGTAATATTTCTTCTGCCAACTGGGCTACCTCTCTTCCTCCAGACCCCTTCTTGAGAGTCAACTGAATTCTTAGACTGGAACCAAGGTCATCAGAGTTTGACGATGATTTTCCGTGTTCTATATGATTTCCTTTCACTCATGCTTTGGTTTATAAGATATTTTCATACAATAAAGTCCCAGAGGCACTACAGCTAATGAAGGTATGAAATATTCCAGGAGCACTGTTATATTAGTTACTGCATTTTATCAAGTTCAAGACCTGAGACTCATTATCATCATCCCCATTCTACTGACAAGAACACTGAGACCTGGGGGTAAAGTGACTTGCACAGGGCCCCCTGGGGAGTAAGCAGCAGTGTCAGGATCTGAGCCCAGGGCTTTCTGGGCTAAACCCAGGACTACTCCCTAATGCTATACTTGCATTTCACTTCACTCTGCTTAGACAGAAAAGTCCAACGTTGCAGACAGCTCCCTGAGGTCAGTTTACTTCACTGGAATCCACCCAGCTCAGCCTCTGATGTGAACCAGTAGTGTTCCCTGAGCCACAGGTTCCAAAAAGCCATTTGTGCCCACAATAAACAGAGGTGGGAAAAAATTGAGTCCTTTCCCCACAAATTTTGGGTTCTAACAATTATAGGAGACTTTAAGCTAGCTGCAAAAAAAAGAAACTTTACATTTTAAATGAAAACAATTAAAGAACTTCATTTTAATAATTCCAGAAATCCAATAGCTCTCAGACTGAACTCAAACTACAGAACAGATTTAAATATAAGCCCCAAGTTATTGATCAAAGTGACAATAGCCATTATGAAAACTATTACGTGTTGAGCTCCTACTATGATCCAGGTAATTTACATATGTCATATTATTTAAGTCTCATGGCAAAGGTTTCTGCAGTTCTGACCTGTGAGGTGAACATTATAAGACTCATTTACAAATGAGAAAACTGAGAAGCATAAAAGCTTAGGAACTTACTAAAAGTCACAAAGTTTGTGAGGGAAGTTGTCATTCTCTCCCCTTGTCTGAAGCCCATTGTCATCGAATTATTCTGTTCTGCCTTCTTTCTGATAAATAAGAGTGGGGATCCAAATCTGCCTTCTATCTGCTATATTATAGCTTAGTTTTTTAGCTTTTTCTCTTCTGAGAGCAGATTCAGTGGAATTTCATTATTATGATGATTGAAAGAAAAGGACATTATCATTCTGCATTTGGTGTTTCATGTTTGGAATGACATAAAGAAAAAAAAAGATAGCCTCAGGTTGGGCATAGTGGCTTACACCTGTAATCCAAGCACTTTGGGAGGCCAAGGTGGGTGGATCACCTGAGGTCAGGAGAGACCAGCCTGGCCAGCATGGTGAAACCCCGCCTCCACTACAAATACAAAAATTAGCCAGGCATGGTGGGGCATCCCTGTCATCCCAGCTACTCGGAAGGCTGAGGCAGGAGAATCACTTGAACCTAGGAAGCGGTGGTTGCATAAGCTGAGATCACGCCAATGCACTCCAGCCTGTGTGACAAAGTGAGACTCTTTCACAAAAACAAACAAACAAAAGCCCTAAATCCTCTAGCATCCACAGCATCCAGGGGACATTTGTCAATTTTTTTGGCATCTTGGATATAGATAAGTATTCCACAATGCACAGGACAGCCCTGGCAACAATGAATTGTCCAGCCCAAAATGTCGATGGTGTTGAGGTTGAGAAACCCTTCTCTAGACGAATGCTAGGCACCTGGTAGGAAATAAGTAAGCAATGCTTACTCGTTCACCCTAGTTAAAATAGCACCTCCTGGTCCCATTGCATTACCATACTTACTGATACGATCTTGTGTATGTTTTTGTTTACATGGGTAGTATCTGTTTCTATAACTGAGATTTAAGCTCTCTGAGGATCAAGACTAGACCTGCTTAGGCCACAGCAAGTAGAGTAGAAAGTGAGTAAAGATTTGTTGGCTGGGTGTGGTGGCTCATGCCTGTAATCCCAGAACTTTGCAAGGCCAAGGCGGGGGCATCACGAGGTCAGGAGATTGAGACCATCCTGGCTAACATAGTGAAACCCTATCTCTACTAAAAATATAAAACAATTAGCTGGGCATGGTGGTGGGCACCTGTAGTCCCAGCTATTCAGGAGGCTGAGGCAGGAGAATCGCTTGAACCTGGGAGGCAGAGGTTGCAGTGAGCCGAGATCATGCCACTGCACTCCAGCCTGGCGACAAAGCGAGAGTCCATCTTTAAAAAAAAAAAAAAAAAAAAAAAAAAAAGATTTGTTTACAGTGAATGAATGAATGAAAAAACATAGGGTGAAGAGTTAAAACAAGTCACACCCCCCTTATAAGTTAATGCAGAGACCGCATCTCTCTCTCTTTCTCATAAAGTATGTTGTGGACTTTGAGAGCCTGCCCTGGCTATAGGACATTAAACACCACACATTTGGTCTGGAATTCTTTATGCTCTAAAATTTTCTGGGCAATTTCACAGATCCGAATAGTTTCGTTGAGCCTCAATGCTACTCTGTGGTTTTCCTAACTAACCACTTAACTTTTTCCTAGGATTCTCATCACTCATGATTCAGGACTGAATACTTATAGCTATAGGTGCTTCTTGCTTCCATGGGCTGAAAATTTTAGAGTCAAGCACCTTGAAGAATTAAGATCCCTCTGAGACTCAAGCATAAGAGTTAGACATCTGATGCTCAAGATATTCCAGCATCCAACAAAAGGAGGAGGATGAAAAACATGGCAGCCCTCATGTCTGGACTGCTGATTGAGGGAGGGATCCAGGGACAGTGTGGGTCCAAGGTGGCAAGAGCCACTGGGGCTTGTCAGAAACTAAAGCTGGGAGCCCACAGTGAGTCAGAAAAAGGGGAACATGTGAACACAGTGGGCAACTGAGGGGAGGCAGGTGACAGGGAGAAACTGAGATCAGGAGAAATGTAGGCCCAGGGATGGATTTAAAATCAGGGCCTGGGTGCCTGAAATGCACCAAGCATGGAGGCAAACCAGGACCTAGTGTACTGGAGAGGAAAGAACAGGTTTCCAGACACAGGGCCAAAGGCGTGGAGGAATGCATGGGAAAGGAAGATTGAAACAGAGTTCACGTATAGTGGGACATGGATTGTGCTAGGTCCTTTAAGCAGTCTCAAAAAGTAGGGTTATACTCGTTTACTGGGGAAATGAAAGTTCAGCTTTAGAGAGATCAACTGGCTTACTTAACGGTCTATAAGATGGCAAACTCCACAAGGATAGGAACCAGACCAGGTCAGCATCGTGCACTGCTGCATTCACAGTACAAAGGTCACGGTGGCTGCATGTAGTGGGAACATGGAAAGTTTTTGTTGGGTGAATGGCAGGAAGGTAGCATTCAAAATTTCATCATCAGGGTAAAGCTCCTCCCTGCACTTGACTACTTTCCTAGCCAAAATCAAGTCATACATCAGAGAGAACTTAGCAAGAGCAAAAATGTTTCGGCACCAAGTCCTGCCCAAAATGAATTGTTACTTCCATTTCCTCCAAGTCTGAAAGGTGCAGCACTTGGCTTTTGCCACTTTCCAGAAGATCCAGTGATTTCACCATTTCTCTCAGTTTTGAAGAGAAGAAAGCAGTATTTTAAAAAAGATTTTTTTGGGGGTTGGGGGTGGGGAATTAGAATGGTTTTTAAGCAACTTAATAAAAGGCTGAAAGACGAACATTAGTTTCAAACTCCTCACCCATTGCAAATTGGCTTGTGCCATTTCCAAACTACATAAAATTATTTTGGGAAGAAATGATAAATGACAGTTATTCCATGACAGCTTTTTCAAAGATCAAACAGGGACCCCATACTATCTTGTTATGAACACTTCATAGTTATAAACTTGAACTTTGTTTTTTCAATTTAATTAATTCAAAATGTATTTATTAAACAGCCCTTCTGATTAGGGCAGAAAACAGTAAGACATGAGGGTGCAAATGAAAGGATCCACTCAGCGTGTATTCTCTTAAAGCACTCACCCAGGAGAGAAACACTAGCAAATCAAGAGGGTGTCCACAGAACCAGGGCATGCCCAGACCATTGACTCATGGATACAAGTAGGGTTACAGTATCTGCAGTAGCTTAAGTGTCATTGGTATCTGTCAATCTGCTGGCACAGAGCCTCCCACTTTCTACAAAGCCTTTGCAAGTATTTCTGGAAAACTCCAGGCTGTACTCCCTTGTGCTGTTTAGCAGCTGGAATCTGGTAGCCACTGCGATTCTTTGGTTGAGTGTTGACACCGATGTGCAAAACTGTGCAGGAGCATCTGGCAGAGTAAGGGAACTTGTTTTCTTTCTTCTCTTTCTGTTCACTTCTATAAGCAAGAGTCTGAAACAAGACTTCTTCTGTGTTCCTCCCAAACCACTTCCAAAGTTTTTAGTTAAATATATCTTTTATTATTTTGCTTATTGTGGTTTAGGGTAGTATTTAAGAATACAGATGCTGAAGTCACACATCTGAGAATCATATCCCGGCTCCACTTCTTACTAGTTGTGTGACTTGTGAAATTACTTCTTCACCTATACGTGAGAATGATAGTAGTACTGACTTCATAGTATTGTAGTGAAGATTAAATGAATGAATATATGTAAAATGCTTAGTATAGTGCCTGACACATAGTAAGCACTATATTAGTGTTACTTATTATTAACCTTATTATTCATGAAAGATTAGTGATCATTATAAATAATAGTTACATTAGTAGAGTACTTACCATGTGCCAGCTAATATGCTAGCAGTTTCTGTTAAATCCCCTCGGTAGCCCTTGAGGCAGGAATTATTGTTATACCACGTTTACAGCTGAGGAAGCAAGGCTTAGAGAGGTAAATAACTGTGCAGAGGCACACCCGTAGCACATGAATCCCGATCCTGGCTAGTGGACTAACACCAGAATCTATGCGTATGAGTGGAGCAAGGTGGAGATGGGATAAAATGTCAGCCATTTGCTGCATTCATAGCCTCTACCTCCCTCCAGAGACTACAGTGGTTTTTTTGTTTGTTTGTTTGTTTGTTTTCTTTTGAGATGGAGTCTTCCTCTGTCTCCCAGGCTACAGTGCAGTGGCGCGATCTCGGCTCACTGCAACCTCCACCTCTTGGGTTCAAGCGATTCTCCTGTCTCAGCCTCCTGAGTAGCTGGGATGACAGGCACCCGCCACCACACCTGGCTAATTTTTGTATTTTTAGTAGAGACAGGGTTTCACCGTGTTGGCCAGGCTGGTCTCGAACTCCTGACATCAGGTGATCCGCCTGCCTTGGCCTCCCAAAGTGCTAGATTACAGGCCTGAGCCACTGCGCCCAGCCGAGACTACAGTCTTCATCCCGAGTCAAGTTCATTGCATCCTGAGTCCAGCTCCCTATACCTGAAGAATTTCTATGTGTCTATATGTTGTCTCAGGGGTCATCCAGGAGGCTTTTCATCCAGGAAGCATTCCCTAATCTGCTTAGACCTAAGTTAGTTGGATCTCCAGAACACAATTCTTCCCTTCTTTACAGCACTAATTCCAGGGCTCTTGATTGTCCCCTTATTTGCCTTTCTCCTTCTCCAAATTTTGAGATCCTGCCAGGCTAGAATCAGATTTCATTCATCCTTGTTTTTCTGGCACTGAGCTCAGAGTCAGGCATAGGTGAGAAGTATGATAAACTTTATTATACAAATGAATTACTTACTTAATCTTTATGATGACACCAGAAGGTAGGTTTTATTTTGCCTACTTATATATAAAGAAACAGAGTCCTAGGTGGGTTAAAAAAACTCAACTAAACTCACACAGTTAATAGTCACTTTTCAGTGGAACTAAGACCATCTCCCAACAGCATTATATTTATCTTTGGGCTAAGGTGAAAAAAATACATATCTTAAGGTGGATTAGATACGTATCTAGAAGGCTGCAGCCCTATCTCTCCTCCATGATTGAATTATACCGTAAGTTTTCTGAGCTCTGAACACTCAGAAAACCCTGAGGAGCAGTATGTGGTCAGAGACCACACAGACAGTAGAATGGGAATGTTTTTGATAAAGGCATCAAGTAAATTCAGAAAGGGTTCACCATAATTTAAAATATAAATCTTTTCTCAAATTCACTCATCACAAAGTATCCATTATAAATCTGAATGTTCTCTTACCTTCAGGGAATGGTCCAGCATAAAAATAAAATTGCCATAGAGAATTGGGTTTCAAACGGCTGACAATGGTGTCATATTTGCTGACCTGAAACAGCTAGAGGCAGGAAGAGTAAAAACCTCGGTCTTACTGAGCTCTGTGGGTCCCATCCAGGGAAACGAAATGCCAAGAACATATTCTAAACACGGATGTATGTTCATCAATAAAAGACAAGGTTAAGTGCCAAGAACTAAGTAAAGACCGGGGTGGTACCAGTGCAAAGAAGGCCCTCAGTGTTCACAGGTAATGATGGAAGAGTTCCCCAACTCATCCACCTTGATGGAACCTTGCGTGTGTATTGGGGAGTGTTAATATACAAGGCCTTTTGGGAGTACTTTAAGGTACAAGCTGGAACACACAGAACAAACAGGGCACCGAATTAAGATGTTTCAAATGCTGTTTTCTTTAATCCTCACAATATTCCTATGACAGGTGCATTATTTTCATTTTACAAATAAGGAAGTTGAGTCTCAGAGACGTCACCAGCTTGTACACAATGAAGCAAGAATATGGTCCCATCTGTGCCCTACCTATATCCTCATTGTCCTAAAACAACAAATAAGTAAACCAATAAAACTAAGAGTCCTAGCTTTGAGAGGGCTAAACCCCCTAAAAACGACCAAAGGTTTTCAAATGTGGAGTAGGTGCTTCCCACAGAGAGCAGTTTCAGCAGCAGTGGGACCTAGTTTGGGCTGTCAGGATAAAATTCACTTCACTCTGGTCTCTGTTGTCTCTGTCTCTCTGTCTCTCCCAACCCTTCTACTCCTCTCCACAAAGAGCACATTTTTCAGTTTGCCAAAGATAACTTCTCACTTTCTATAACTGG
Organism: Gorilla gorilla gorilla; assembly: GCF_029281585.2. Taxonomy (NCBI): domain Eukaryota; kingdom Metazoa; phylum Chordata; class Mammalia; order Primates; family Hominidae; genus Gorilla; species Gorilla gorilla. The sequence goes on along the minus strand of NC_073233.2, from coordinate 87,918,240 downwards.
AAAAGAAAAAGACTGAATATGAGTAAGTGAAGCTTTTTAAATGCAAGATTATTAAATACTAGCTTTTTAAAATGAGGTATTGATGCTATGTTAATATGTCGTTTCTCATAATGGCTTGATGATGGCACTAATTCAAGTTGCTTCCTGTTGAGGACTAAGTTTATCAATCAGCCAAAAAGCAGCTATTTCTAGAGTATGTCGAAGTCGTTAAGCTGAATGTAATGTTTAGAGCCATGGTGGTTTGGAATGAGGGGCCTCCTGGGAGTTCTAGAAAGACAGGTAGTCAGAAGACCTGGCCTTGAGTCCTAGTTCCTCTCCTGAAGAATTCAAACCTAAAATTTGGAATGGATAAGATAAAGGATATAAAAAGTGTGTTGTAAACTAAAAAGTGAAGGGAATTTATGGAGCGATTATGTTGCAGCTCTCAGTGGCCCAAGTCATGGCCACTGATAAAATGAACCTTATTCTGTAAATCAATTGACCTCCCCATTGGTGAAAGATAGTTTTTCATAAAAATCATTAAGTTCCTTCTTTTTCCAGCTGATAGTTTCATGTACATTTTTAAAAGTCAGACTACCTCTACCTAATCTGCAATATTCACTCATTCCTTTTTTCTTTCCATCCTAAATCTACCTCACAAAATGCAGAGCTGTATTATTAACAAGGTTAATTATAGGACTAGAGTGGGTGAGCTCCACAGAATAGAAGTGAATGGAATGGTTAATCATGTTAGCTCCAAGTTTGCATTATTGATGCATTTCACTGTCCTCCTAGTCACACCCTGTGTCAACTGAGCCCTGATGTGGATAGGTGGGGCTGGAGAAGTGGAAAGATAGGGAGAAATTGAGGGAGAAAGAGAATGGGGTAGGGCTGGAGTGAGTAAGATAAAGTTCTTAACTTGTAAGTAGCTGCTCACAGATTGGAGAAGACAACATAGTTGCCCAGAATAAAATAAAATAAGTGGCTCCAAAAATAAAACAAGTCCTGCACTACTCTAAGCAATCTGCTTCTCTTTCTGAAACCGGTGTAATAGCCCATCCCTGGGCATCCCTTCCAGCGCATATCCTGCCTTGGCCAAAAGGTCAGATCATTGTTTTGTTTCAGTACTATTTTCAACAGGAAACAAGCGCCATGTCAAAATTAGATAATTCAAGGCGAGTTTAATAAGGAAAATATTTAAAATTATGGGGAGGAATACTGTGCAGCATCCCAGGCTAAGGACAGCCAAGATGTTACTATCCTTAATCCTGGAGTAAGGAGGAAGAGAAACATTACTGGGACCAGGCAGGAGAAAGCAGCGTTGGTGTAAAGATCCTATTAGAAGGATCAGTAATGTTGGTGGAAAGATAAGACCTGTCCAAGATGGCCTGTAGGAAGAGAGCCTGAGAATAAGTAACACAACTTCTCTCTCTCTCTCCCTTATTTCCTGCCAGGGCATCCATGGGCAAAACTAACCAGAAACCAGGGCATAGTGGAGACTGGTGGGTAGCCAACAAAGGCCAGTCACCTGGGCAGAGAGCAAAGTGGAAAGGGATAGAGTGAGTCTGCAAGGACAAGCAAAAGATATCTAGGACAGACATTTATGCTGGAAACACGAAGAAATGAAATTGTTTCCACTCTAGGGGGAGCTTCAATGAAGAGTTTGAAGAAAAGAAAGCCATAAAAGGGCTCCCAACCCTGAGAATGTTGGTAGGAATTTATTTCCATTTTTCTGTTCCCTCATCAGCCCTTTCCTGAGGGCCTCGTCTTTGACAAGCAGACTTGAGCCCTAAGAACCCTGGACAGTGGGGATGTGTAACAAGACACAATCCTTACTGTCTATGAACTCAATCTGATTCCATCAAAACACACGTCAGTAGTGAACTACAATACACAAAGCCCCCAGATCTGTGTTTCAACTGAAACTTCTTCTCAAGTATCTGAACACCAAGCTCATAAAGCACAATTAGATCTGTCCATCTTTGCATGTATTTCAATGGTAACTGGTTTGGACAGCAGCCTATGTTCATTAGGCTTAGAAACTTTCCATGTCAGTTAATTTGATTAATATCAGAGAAAACTCAATTAGATGTGTCAACTTTTTGCATATGACATTTAATATCTATTAAAATGATGTCACCTCCATCAGCCAGGGGCCCTTATTTTCAGTTTCTTCACACTGTCAACTTGAGAATGCTAAACACCCAAAACACCAGAAATGAAAAATGCATTCCTGTCATTCTTTCTCCACATTTCTTAAAGCCAGTCTAACATAATGACTTGAAAACAGTTTTCATGTTGATTTGTTCCTTACTCCCATTTTCCTAGAGAACCATACTTGAAAGAAGAATATACAAAGCTGAAGGCTAATTTTCCAAATAGTACTAAAGGGAAAGACAAGAAAGGAGAAGATTCATAGGTAGGGAGAATAATTCGGTTAGAAGGTTTTTGTGGGGCATATTCATATATCTGACTCTCATTTCCAAACTACTATACAACTTCTAAGGTAAAATGAGCCTGTAAACTCCACACACACACACACACACACACACACACACACACACACAATGATTGCAGAACTTAATCAAATAAAAAAATGTAAAACTCTATGTACTAGTGGAATCTCTCCATAATAGAAGCTTTACAGCTCTAGATGAATTTACTATAGGATATGTACTACACATGGAAATGTAACAGCATCATTTCAAAGCAGAAATGTTTATAAATCTTTGTATTTAATGTCTGTGTTTACTTTGCTATTCCACAATGAGTTCTAATTCTTGTGCCTATTCCACAATTTAAATTCTATTAGAAAACTCAAATAATTGGCTCTTAAGAAAGTATGTATCAGATTCATTTGGAAGATTTTTTTTCAAAATACACACACTTAAATCCTGATACAGTAAATTGAGGTGGGCACTTAGAGTCTCTATTTTGAAACATATACACAGGTAATTTTAATGGACACTGCCAGATAAGAAAGAATGCACTAGAATGTCCCCACATATTCCATGCTAAAATACCGCCTAATATTCCATGCTATTTCATACTTCTGGGCATATTTTTTCATGCTCTTTGTGAATATGTTTCCATTGAATGTTTGCCTGGCAAATATCTAATATTTTCCTGAAGTCTAAAAACTTTTTTGAGTAGTTTTCTAACAGCAAAAGACAATTTACTACTCCATCCTCTGCATTTTTCCATACTTTTAATATTTCTACTATCTTTTCATTTTGTTATGTGAGTGTTACTTTTCTTTCTACCAACCTGTCTATGAGTTTCTTGAAGGCAGGAAATGAGTCCTATCTTTGTAACCCAAGAGACAATGTCTAGTACATGCTTAATAAATGCTTCTTGAATACGGTTGAATTGAGCGAGTACTGACTATATTTAGATTATCTATTTCTTCTTTGGCTTGGTTACTCATAGTTAATCTCCATTCAAGGATTATTTATGTAATGCTTATGAATTTAGAATTATTTATGAATTTATGTGGTTCAGTCTAATTATAGCAATATATTATTAAAAGAAAAAGAAAGCAAGAAGTCCCCCAACCAAAAGCAAAACTCATTCTAATTTTACTAACATCTACAAGACAGTAAATGAAATTCAGTTGAACCAATGGCATGACTTGCAGATTTTTTTCTCCTCTCACTATCTCATACTTGCTGCCATCTGAGCCTTTTTTTCCTCCCCATCCTTCACTTTCCCTGGCACCCTAACCAACTGGGGTCATCTCTTTTCCTTCCTTTCCTCCTTTTTTTACTACCACTGGTTCTCTCTCTGTTCCTTTGCTCCTCTCAAATTTAAGAAGCCAGATGTCATCCTTGCCCTCAGCGTTGTCTTTCCAAAAACTGAGACAGTACCTCTGTGGTCTCTATTCCATACTTTGGTCTGTGACTTTGGACAAACTAATAATTCTCCCTTTGCCTGATTTTTCATAAAGAGATAGTCCTCTGAGACTTTTCATTTTCGAGGCTTGTTTATAATTTCAAAATTTTTTAAATGTTCAAATAGGGTTATAAAATTTGTGACATATTTTGAATATTTATGTTTTATGAATGAAGCCATTTAAGACAGAAATGTAAATGGGTTCCAAGGATGATTGTAGAATTCATAAAAATCCTCATTCGTGCAGTGTGTTCTGACAGTAGCACACACGTTGAATGTCACTTTTTTAAAAAAATACATCTGGTGTATTGTACATCCCTGTGTCTGAATGTCTAATGTCATCTAGAGAGAACATCAAAAAGCCTTCATTTTGAGATCATTTGCAGAAGAACAACTCACACCAAATTTTCCTCATGACCCTAACTCACTGCTGCTAATAAAGATCATGGAGGAAAATACATGTGAAAACATTTTGTGTCAAATCTGGATTCAAATCGTGGCTCTTTGACTTATTAGTTTTTTTTTTTGTTTTTTTTTTTTTTTTTGTCTTTAGCTGAGGATTGAGCTTTCACTTCCAAAGAGGGTTCTCTTACCTTTGAAAAGATAGAGTTACGTTTTCATTCCCTGAAGGATTACTGTTTCCAAAGAAAAAAGCATGGATGGAATACTGACAGGAGTGCCTGACCAGAACAAGAAAGTAAATACCAGAGGGTCATCTGAAAAGGCCTGGAGTCAGATGACTTATTTCCAGTGACAGACAGGTTACTCACTGGCTATATGACTTCAGACAAGTTACTTAGCCTCTCTGAGACTCGTTTTTCTCATCTGTTAAGTGAGCATTATAAAAGAATGCATTTCACATGGCTGTTATGAGGATTAAGTGGGAGGTTATGCATGAGCTTATTAACTCAGTAGCTGTGTAGATTAAATATTGAAAGAGAGAGAGAGAGTGTATGTATGTATATTTAACACCATCTGTGGATCTGCCCTTGCTTGGAGACCTGGCACACTTAGAACGAGTGAAAGAATGATAAAAGGGTTAGGGAAGGGTTTGGCAGTGACAACCAATTGAGGATTAGCTAGACAAGACTCCAGTATTACCATATGAGTTGTACTGTAAGGTGTTCAGTAAGGACGATAATGATGTCACCTTTGTCTGTTTACTAGTATAACCCAAGCACCTGAAAGAGTGCCTAGCACATATTAGTGCTCAATATTTTCTGAATTCCCCAATGCTAACTAATGTGCCATCTTGCATACAGGTCTTCAATGAATGTTGCAGAATCAAAGAATAATAGTAGCTGTAACTAACACTTACCAAGCTTTTATTATGTATAGTTTCCTCTTCTAAGCTCTTTATGTGTATAATCTCTTTTAGTTTTTACATTCACACTGTGAGGTAGGCAGCTTTATTATTCCCATTTTGTAGATAAAAGAAATTAGATACAGTTAAGTCACTTACATATTTACACCGTTAAAAACTGGTGAGGCCAGGAGTTGACCTCAGCTACTGGGAACCAGAAGAAATGGGACTTGGAAATTCTGTCCAGCCTCTCTTCTTCTAGTTTAAAGCTTAATAATATCTATAAAAAAAAGTAACGATTTTGAAATAGGAATAAGGTTCAATTTGCTCATCTACAATTAGAGATCATAACACTTATCCTCCCTATCAAAAAGAATTATTTTGAACATCAATTAAGTTAATGTGAACTACTATAAAATATATTATATTTTGCATTCTCTATACTGTAATATAACTAAAAGAACATCGAGTTGGGAGCTCACAGACATTCAAATGTTGGCCCTTTTTATTAGTCTTATGGCCTTGGGCAAGTCATTCTGCATTGCCTTTCTTATCTGTAAAATAAGAAAAATTATATGACTTTTGGGGTTACGATAATCACAAATGAGTTTAAAATGTGAAATAAGCCAAAAAACCATTGCTAAGCACATATAGGGTAGGCAAGAACTAAATGCCATCTCTTTTTATGTGGAGTGGTTTGATGGTCGGTGCCAATGATTAATTAATCAGTGAATGCTTTAGTTTTTTTTTTTAATGTAACAGGACTGTGATTAACATTTCTTGAGTACCTATTAGGTGCACATCTCATATAGAAAAACTCAAGAAATATGGCTCCTTTACATTTTGACTCCCCACTCCTTTTTTAAACCACTTTATTTATATATGATTGACATATAAAAAGCTGTACATATATAATTTATACATCTGGAAAAGTTTGGAGATAAATATTTGCCTGTGAAATCATTACCATCATTAGGGCATAAGTATATCCATTACCTCCACAAGTTTCCTCTTGCCTGCTTTATTATAATTATTGTTTTTGTTGTTTGTTTTTGGGGTAAGAACACTTTAACATAAGACCCTCTTGGCATATTTTAAGTATGCAATACAATATTGTTAGCTATAGACACTTTACTGTATACTAGACCTCCAGAATTTATATCTTGCATAACTGAACCTTTATATCCTTTAACCATTACTTCCCCACATTCTCCTGTCCCCAGCCACTGACAATGGTATTCTACTCTCCGCCTCTATGAATTTGACTATTTTAGATTCTATATATGAGTTTATATATCTGTTTTTGTCTTACATTATTTTACATAATGCCCTCCAGGTTCACCCATATTGTAGTAAATGATAGAATTTTCTTCTACTTCAAGGTCAGTTAATATTTCATTGTGTGTTTATACCACGACTTCTTTATCCATTCAGCCATCAGTGGATATTTAGGTTATTTTCATATCTTGGCTATTGTGAGTAGTGCTGCAATGAACAGGAACGTGCATATACGTCTTCAATATCCTAACTTTAATTTCTTTGTACATATACCCAGAGATGAGACTGCTGGATCATACGATAGCTCTATGTTTAATTTTTTGAGGAACCTTCATTCTATTTTCCGTAATGACTGTACCAATTTACATTCCTACCAACAGTGTACAAAGTTTCTCTTTTCTCCACATCTTCATCAACACTTATTATCTTTCATTTTTTTAGTAATAGCCATCCTAGCATGTATGAGGTGATATCTCGTTATGGTTTTGATTTGTATTTCCCTAATGATTAGTAATGTTGAGCATTTCTTTCTGTATTTGTTGGCCATTTGTACATCATCTTTTCAGAAATGTCTGTTCAGGTCCCTAGTCCATTTTTTAATTGAATGATTTAATGTTTGTGTGTGTGTGTGTGTGATGTGTATGTGTGCATATTTTGCTGTTCAATTATATGAGTTTCTTGTATATTTTGGATTTTAAAGCATTGATGAAAGAATAAATCAGACACAAATAAATGGAAAGATATCCGATGTTAATGAATTGGAAGATTCCATATTGTTAAAATGTCCATACTACCCAAAGCAATCCATAGATTGAATGAAATTGTCATCAAAATTTCAATGGCATTTTTTACAGGAGTAGAAAAAAATTAAAATTAATATTGACCGTAAAAGACTCTGAACAGCCAAAGCAGTCTTCAGCAAGAAGAATAAAGATGAAAGCATCACACTACCTGATTTCAAAATATACTACAAAGGTATAGTAATCAAAACTGTAAGCTACTAATATAAAAACTGACACATAGACTAATGGAATAGAAAGGAGAACCCTGAAATAAGCCCCAGTAGATACAGTCAACTAATTTTCAAAAAAGAGTGTCAAGAATACAAAATAGGAGAAGATAGTCTCTTAATAAATGGTGCCAGGAAAAGTGCACATCCACCTGTAAAAGAATGAAATTAGGCCTTTTACTTACACCATACACAAAAATCAACTCAAAATGTATTACAGACTTAAATGTAAAATCTGAAATCATAAAACTTCTGGAAGTAAACATGGGGAAAATACCCTTGATATTGGTCCCAGAAATGCTTTTTTTAAAATACGGCACCAATAGCACAGGCAACAAAAGCAAAAGATAAACAACTGGTATTATATCAAACTAAACAGTTTCTGCACAGCAAAGAAAAGGATCATAAAATGAAGAGGCACCCTACAGAATGGGAGAAAAATTTTGTAAGCCACACATCTAATAAGGGGTTAATACTTACTTCCTTAGGATACCTTGGAAGACCTGTCTCTTCTGCCTCCTCAGTGTAGTATGCTCCCTGTGACCTCATCTAAGCAGCCCTCTGATTGCTTTCTGCCTCATGATTTGTAAAAGCAGCATATGCTTCCAGACTTCTGTTTTAATGAATATTTATGGCATAACTCACAGTGGTGTGAGGCACACAATAGCTCCTTTTTGCATTGTTAAAAGATCTTGAATTTTGTGTACAGTAGGGGCAGTATTAGTGTCTATTTTCCCTGGTTGCCATTAAGAAAACGTACACTGTAAAGTTTAGTGGAGTGAGACTCCAGGGACTGATTCACTCAACACAGAAACACCTTTGCGAAGGCTTGTTTTTGTCTTTCAGTTTCACATTTTGCTCCAAGAAAGTGCTGATCCCATTTGACTTAAATATTAACTTTAGAACATTTTAGCAACTCATTAAATCTTTTTCTCACTTCACTTGCAGGTGGAGTTCATTATAATCAAACTAAAGGGAGTCCTACACTAAATACACACACACACTAACACTCTCCTTGCAAGAAGCATGTGATAGAATTTGTATTCTGTGTGTAGACTACTGGTTCTCAAAACAGGGAAATTTTCCCTTCCTCAACCCCAGGGACATTTCGTGATGTCTGGACATTTTTGGCCATTACAATTCAGAGAGTGCTACTGGAATACAATGGGTAAAGGCCGGTGATGGTACTAAAAACCCTCCAATGCATAGGAATATCCTTTACAACAGAGTACTATTCAGCCCCATTTGTCAATAGTGCTAACGTTGAGAAAAACTGGTATAGACTAAAGAGAAATTGTTTTATCAATGACACTGCTTCTAAGGCTATGTATGGGCCACCCCTGAAGAAAACTATTGTCAACCCTCCACCAATTTATTTTGTAACCACGAGGAGCCAATGACTGATGTTTAATGTTTTTTTAATACATAGAGGACTAAGTTTGAATGCTAGTGCCACCATATTTTAGCTATGTGACCTTGGATAGGTAATTCACTTGTCTGATCCTCAGTTTTCTCACTTGCAAAATGACTTAAACACTTTTTCTTTAATGATAATACCTACCTTGGAGGTCTGTTACACAGATTGAATGAAATAATGTATTTATAGCTGTAAAAGTATCTGGTACATAGTAGGTTTCCAACAATTACAATTACTATGTCTTTATAATTATTATATAAACTGAAAAGATCACTGAGACCTTTAATAAAATTGCCCTACTCACTGCATGTATTAAGTCCCCATAAAGACTCAGGGATGCTCTCTACAAGTGGACAACATGCAAGCACAGAGTATTATATTAGCACCCCAAAGGGGCACATAACCTTACTAAGAGTAGGAGAAAGACTTTCTTAAGGCAAAGATGCTTGAGCTTAAATTTTTATGATTCTAAGTGAGTCATCCAATATAGTCTTAAAAAATCTCTTCACTTATTCTACTTTCTCACTGATCTCAGTCATTTATTCCTTCAACAAACTGTTACCATTAGCAATTGCACTGATGGTTTAATTAAAATTTGAACATTCCATCCAGTTTCAGCCACCTGCTGTCTTTTATATCCACTCATATTTCAAAAGCACAGAGTGTTTCTTTTTTTTTTTTTTTAAGTTGGCCATATCTGTTGTGCTTGGGAAAAGAAGCCCAGAAAGGCTGTGATGATAGAGCTTGGTGAATGTCCATTGATCAAGGTTTATGGTACATATGTGACTTTCACAACCCAGAAAGTATAGGGCCAGAAAGGTATCTTTAATTGCAGCAGTTACAGGGAAATATCTACTTGAAGGTATTAACCATTAGTGGCACAAGGTCAATTATCTCATTACTTATGAATCTATTTGGGTTCCTTTTTAGCAACTGAATAGATATTTAGATCAATGTATTCTTAGCCTGTAGTTTCCAATTCTTTATAAAAATTGTTGAACTAACATTGGAGTGGTGACTTATTTTAAAATGGAAAATGGTATCTCATTGATGTGGTCACTAAATAATGATATTCCTGATTTACATCTATTTTAGAAAATTAAAAGAAGAGATGAGAATTCAAACTGCCACAGAACACAAAAGTGTTTGGCAAGATTAAGTTTGGTAATGACTCCAGGGTTTCTCACTAAAGTTGGAGTTATTACTGCTATGCCTTCCTTGACTTGTATTCAGCTATGGATTTGTGGAAGACACATTCATTGTATATATATATCTGTTTCTCATGCTTTCCTGTGAATTCCTTAGGGGCAGAAACAGAATTTTAATCATCATTGTGTATCCCATGTTTGACACTATGCCTGACATACAACAGGCATTCGATAACTATTTATTGAAAAAATGATATGTTTATGGACCTATATTAAAACCCAGGACACTGAAGACACTGTCATTCTTTATCCAGACTCCTCTTCAGGACTGAGGGACTTACTCCCTTAGAATACTGGGAGTGTGGCTGGCAGATGGCCCCCACATTCCAACTTCCCACAGGGATTGCCTGGGTTCAAGAGAGTCACCTCTCCCAAGGCCCTGACCCCTTCCCTGGGCAGCTGTATCCAGTGGTGGGTCCACATATGGGTACAACAATCTGGCCCTCCTGACTTAATAGGGGCAATTCTGAAGGGCTATCCCAATTTCAGATCTCTTGGTGGAGAAGGTAGGCCTTTGTTTTGAAGCATGGCAGGCTTCTCCCTCTCCTTCATAGGGCTCCCTTCCTTTCCTTTTCATGGATATTGATCCCCAGGGTATTCCTTAAAACACCTCCTGCAGGCTAATATCCACCTAAGAGTCTTCATCCAGCAGAACACTCAACAGGCAACAGGGTAAGAGCCAATTCAACAATGCAAATAAACACATATTGATTAACTCATATACACAGTCACTTTCCACCCCCTATCTCGCTTAATCCTGGTAACCCCCTGTGGTGTTAGGTATTGCTGTTCTTATCTCACAGAGGAGAAACGTCTGCTATGAAATATTAAGTGACTTTGTCAAAGGTCACAACGTTAAAAAAGGGGATCTTTGGGACTTAAATTACGTTTTTTCTGACACCAAAACACCAAGCCATTGTACTTTTGACTATAATGTTTGATGTTAAATGCACTGAGAGTTCTCTTTTTTGACTAACAGAATAATAGAAACCTGAAGTTACTTAATGAGTTTCACATCTTTAGGGTAATGTGTAATATTCCTCCCAACAAGTAAGCTTATTATAACAGAGTTGTGTAAAGTAAGCTGCATGTAAGTGCACATGACTGACCTGCACTTCAGAGAGTATTTACCGTGTGGAAATGTATATTTCAATACTTGCAAAGGTTCCTTGACCCAGAAATTTGACAAAGAGATTTGTTCATTCATCCAACAAGAATTTGTGAGCATCCACAATTTTTCAGTCACAATTCTAAGCAGTAATGACTAAATATGCAGTAAGATGAACAAGGCCCTCTGCTGTCATGGGCCTTACTGTCTGGTGATGCAACAGATAATAGATTAGCAACCATATTATTAAAGGTAGTTAAAGAATATGATACATGCTACAAAAAAAAAATAGAGTATCGTAACAGACAGAAACTGAAGGCGAGAAGCAAATACTTTATAAGGATGCTCAGGGGTGGCCTCTCTGGGGAGATTCTATTTAAGAAAAGTACTGAGAAATAAGAACAAACTGTCCCTTTGGAGAGCCTGGAGAAAGGGTTGCAGACATGAAAAACAAGTGCAAATACCTTGAGAAAAGGAAGAAATGTGGCCTGTGAGTGTGACCAGAGTACACACTTTGTACCCTTACTCTTTAATTTTTTTTGTCTTTTTGTTGGTATATAGTAGATATACACATTTTGAGGGTATATGTGATAGTTTAATACATTCATATAATTTATAAAATCAAATAGTGTAATCAGGATATCTATCCTCATAAATATTTGTCTTCTCTTCATGCTAGAAATATTTGAATGATTCTCTCCTAGCTATTTTGAAATAAACTATAGTCACCCTACTGATCTATCAAACACTAGGTCTCATTTCTTCTGTCACACTGTACTTTTGTACCGATTAGTCAACTTATTTTTATTGCTCCTTCCCCGCCTCTGGTAACCATGAATCCACTGTCTTCAAGAGGCCCACTTTTTTAGTTCTCACATGTGAGTGACAACATTCAATAATTATCTTGCTGTTCTTGGCTTATTTCACTTAATATAATGATCTCCAGTTCCATCATTTTACTGCAAATGGCAGGATTTCATTCTTTATGATGGCTGAAAAACATTCCATTGTGTACATATACCACATTTTATTAATCCATTTATTCATCGATGAGCATTTAGGGTTGACTTCATATTTTGGCTCTTGTGATTAGTGCTGCATGAGGGTGCAAGTATCTCTTCCATGTATTGATTTCTTTTCTTTTGGATATATATCCAGCAGTGGAATGGCTGGATCATATGATGATTCCATTGTTAGCTTTTTGAGGGACCTCCATATAGTTCTTCACAGCGGCTTTGCTAATCTATATTTCCACCAACAATGCAGAAGAGTTCCCCTTTCTCTACATTCTTGGCAGCATGCATTATTTCCTATCTTTTTCATAAAAGCCATTCTAACTGGGATGAGAAGACACCTCATTGCAGTTTTGATCTGCATTACTCTGATGATCAGTGGTGTTGACAATTTTTTTTTCTTTTTTTTCTGAGATGAAGCCTCGCTCTGTCACCCAAAGTTTGTCAGGTTGGAGTGCAGTGATGTTATCTCTGCTCTTTGCAGCCTCCACCCCTCAGACTCAAGCTATCCTCCTGCCTCAACCTCTCGAGTAGCTGGGACTACAGGCATATGCCACCACACCTGGCTAATTTTTTTATTTTTAGTAGAGATGGGGTTTTGCCATGTTGGCCAGGCTGGTCTTGAACTCCTGACCTCGGGGGATCCACCCACCTTGGCTTCCCAAATTGCTGGGATTACAGGCATGAGCCACCGCACCCAGCCTGACCATTTTTTAATGTATAATATATGTTGGCCATTTGTATATCTTCTTTTGAGAAATGTCTATTGAGATCTTTTGCCCATTTTTAATCTGATTGTTTTATTTATTTATTTATTGCTATTAAGTAGTGTGGGCTCTTTATATATTCTAGATATTAATCCCTTGTCAGACAGTTTGCAAGTATTTTCTCCTGTTCTATGTATTGTTCTTTCACTTCATTGATTGTTTCTTTGGCTGTACAGAAGCTTTTTAGCTTGATAAAATATCATTTGTCTATTTTTGCTTTGATTGTCTGTGTTTTTGAGGTTTTACACAAATATCTTTGTCCAGACCAGTTTCTTGTAGCATTTCCTCAATGTTTTCTTTTCGTAGTTTCATAGTTTCAGGTCTTAGATTTAAGTTTTTAATTTATTTTGTTTTTATTTTTGTGTATAGTGAGAGATAAGCAAGTTGTTTCATTCTTCTTCATATGGTTATTCAGTTTTCCCAGCACCATTTATTGAAGAGACTGTTCTTTTCTCAATGTATGTTCTTGGTGCCTTTGTCAAAAATGAGGTTCTGTAAATGTGTGGATCTGAGTTTTCTTCTGTTCCATTGGTCTATGTGTCTGCTTTTATGCCGGTACCATGCTGATTTGGTTACTATAGCTTTGTAGCATATTTTGAAGTCAGGTGTGTGATGTATCCAGCTGTGTTCATTTTGCTCAGGGTTGATTTGACTATTTATTCTCTTCTTTGGCTTTATTCACAACAGTTATCCCATCTGGCATTATGTATTTATTTGTTTATTATCCATTTTCCTCACTGAAGTGTAAGTGCCTTTAGGCAGGGACATTTTTATTCACTGCTGGAGAAGAGTGTCTGTCACAGAAGTGTTACTCAATCATATGCTGAAGGAATACACAGAAAAGAGGCCCATGAATTGGGGTCCTCAGTGAGCGAGGTGAAGAGCGGGTCATGGTAGGCAATAGGCAGAGTATAGATTATGTTGGTGTGTAAATCACACTATTAAGTTGGACTTTATTCTAAAGGTCATCTTGAAGGGTTTTATGTGGCACAGTGATTCAATATAAATTATGGTTTCAAAACACTAGCTACTTTGTAAGAAGATAAATAAAATAAATCAGGTACTTTGTACATAGCACATGGAAGATGAGCAAGAGTGAAAACAGGAAAACAAGTTAGGAAGTTCTTAAAGTAATGCAGCAAGAGAGGAGGAGAGCATGGACTAGAAAAGTGGCTAAAAGGAAGACAAAGAGGATTGGAGGGGCTTGGGGTCTATTTCAGAGACAACAACAGGACCTCATGATGGACTGAGTTGGAGACGGGGAGGAAAGAAAGAGAGAAACTAAGAATTATCCTTTAGTTTTTGGCCTGAACAACCTAATAAATTATAATCTTGTTTATCAGACAAGACTGAAGGAACAATCATTTTGTATGAGGAAGTGAAAAGCTCTGTTTTAACCTTTGGGATTTTAGGGACTATCAGATATTTAAATGAAGATGGTCTATAGGCCTTGAACATAAAAGCCTGGAAGAGAAAGAGATCTGGGATTCAGTTATATATGCATGTGTGATTACTAAACCTGTAGATGGTACTTAAAATCATGGAACCAAATGAGATTATTTAGAGAACGAGGTAAAGAAGGCCTAGACTCATTCTCACAAACTCAAATGGAGTAAATACCCAGGTGACTATTTCAGCCTCTTCTCTAAGCAGGTGACTTAAGCAGATGTGGAAGACAACTTAATGGGTGATCCAAACGCCAAAGGTTCACAACAAAAAGTAGAGAACCACTGACCTACATTAACACGTGAAGGAATAAGAGCTGGCTAGGGAGGATAAGGACATGAGAAAGGTATTGGACAATTTAGAAAAATTATAGGACCAAAAGGTTAGAGGCCAAAAGATTAGCATGGCAGGCACATCTATGCCATGATGTCACTTTGGTGGTTTGTTCTTTCTCTCTGTTGATGTAAGCACTCAGGTTTACGTCAATTGCAAGTCTTTATTAATTAATATCGATAAATGTCTGTGCCTACAAGATCCTTTAAGTGCCTGATAGTAAGTACTCAAAACTACCAAAGGGCTTTCTATCTCTTTGTTTGCCTAGCATCAAAATCTTCCCTGACCCTACTCTCTGTCCTGATATGAATGTTCTGTACCCTGTTGCCATTTCTAGCAAGTTCTCCTGATTGAGTTTCCATGCTTTTCTATGGGAGCGAGCATGGCACACTCCTCTTTGTGGGAAGAACAACTTCGTTGAGGTTCTAGCTGCAAAATAGTCCCCAGCATGCAATACCATGTTATTTCCCGTGTAGTGTAATTTACTACTCTTTGTGTATTAGCATCTCCAGGACAACCCTATTTAATCTCTTTAGTCTACATATCACCTGACACAGCAAACAGCTGGGTAGGTGCTAAATAAGTACTTGTCGAGTCATTAAAGGATTTATGCTTTTGTCTCACACATCTACCTCCACCTCACACATTAACTTAAAAAGAGCTAAAGGTGATTTTTGAAGAAATCCAAACAAAGTGTGAGCTATAAATTAAAAAATATTCATCCCCTTAACAATACTATAGACATTCATATTGTTTTCCATGTTTTTTCTTTGAATAATCTAAAAAATGTAATTGTAATGTATGACTCATCTATATGTTAACACTATTTGACCTTACAAAACAGTGCATTCTTTGAATATGTCTAGACCTACTACTGATAATTCACTCCATTTATTTATATAGGATTATTAAATAAATATTTTTAAAAACAGACACTTTATAAACATCTTAGTCCCTTTGAAGGTTATAATTGTTAATCATTGATCATTCCTTCTGGCAGGAAATCCAGGATGCTGGTACATGGCATAGAAAGTAAGCTACTCGGGTAATTCAATGTCTAAGGAATTAAGGCTAAGATCTATCCCTGTCTCTGCCCCTACTACAGAGCTCAACTAATAGCAGTTGCTTAATAAGTATTTCTAAGTGAATGAATGGAGAGACAGTCTCATAAGAGCTTCAGGTCCTGCTAGCAGTGAGAGAGAATGTAGAGCTGAGAATCCAGGTATATCTGTGTGGGAGTGTGTGCATGTGTGTCATCAGGAGGAGGATGGCACCAAATCAAAGGGAACAGAAGGTACTGTCATAGCCAAGAATAAGAAAGCAGATTGGTTCCACATTTTGGCTATTATGAATAATGCTGCAATGAATATGGAAATGCTAGTATTTCTTCAATATACTAATTTCACTTCCTTTGAATACCTACATATCGAGAAGTGGGATTTCTGGATCTTATGGTAGTTCTATTTTTCATTTTTTAAGGAGCTTCCGTATTGTTTTCTACAGTGGCTGTACTAATTTACATTACCACTGCTGGTGCACAGTTTTCTTTCTCTCCACATCCTCATCAATACTTGTTTTTTTTTTTTTTTGTCTTTTTAAATAATAGCTATTCTCACTCGTGTGACATGATATTTCATTGTGGTTTAATTTTATTTTCCTAATGATTAGTAATATTGAGCATTTTTCATATACCTGTTGATCACTTTTAAGTCTTCTTTTGAAAAATTCTATTCATGTTCTTCGCCCACTTTTTGTTCAGGTTATTTGTTTTCTTGCTATTGAGTTGTTTGAGTTCCTTATAAATTTTGGATATTAATCCTTTATTAGGTGTATGGTTTACAAATATTCTCCCCCAATCTGTAGGTTGTCTCATCACTGGGTTGATTATTTCCTTTGCTGTGCAGAAGCTTTTTAGTTTCATGCAATCCCGTTTGTCTAATTTTGCTGTTGTTACCCGTGTTTTGGGGGTCATGTGCAAGAAATCATTGCCCAGGCTGGGCATGGTGGCTCACACCTGTAATCCCAGCACTTTGGGAGGCCAAAATGGGTGGATCACCTGAGGTCAGGAGTTCAAGACCAGCCTGACCAACATGGCGAAACCTTGACTCTACTAAAAATGCAAACATTAGCTGAGTGTGGTGGTGTGCACCTCTAGTCCCAGCTACTTGGGAGGCTGAGACAGGAGAATCACTTGAATTGGGGAGGCAGAGGTTGCAGTAAGCTGAGATCACACCACTGCACTCCACCTGAGCAACAGAGCGAGACTCCTTCTCAAAATAAATAAATAAATAAATAAATAAATAAATAAATAAATAAATAAATAAATAAATCATTGCCCAGACCAAAATTATGGAAATTTTCCCCTATGTTTTCTTCTAGTAATTTTACAGTTTCAGGTCTTATCTTTAAATCTTTACTCAATTTTGAGTTGATCTGTGTATATGGTGTGAGATAAGGATCCAACTTCATCCTTTTGTATGTGGATATCCACTTTTCCCAACACGTGTACTGAAGAGACTATCCTTTCCCTGTTGTGTAAGTTTTTGGTACCTTTGAAAAAGGTCAATTGACCATGAATGTGTACATTAATTTCTGAGCTCTCTATTCTGTTTCTTTGGTCCATATGTCTGATTTTATGCCAATAATATGTTGTTTTAATTATTATAGCCTTGTAGTATATTTCCAAATAGAAGTTTCCAATAATGGATGAATGAATAAAGAAAATGTGGTGTATTTATATACAATGAAATACTATTCTGCCTTAACAAAAGGGAATTATGTCATTTGCAACAATATGGATAAACCTGGAGAACATTATTAGAACCTGGCTAAGTGAAATAAGCCAGGCACAGAAAGACAAATACTGCATTATCTCACTTATAGCTGGAATCTTTAAAAAGTTGAACTCAGAAGTAGAAAGTGGAATGATGGTCTAGGAAAGTGATGATCAAAAAGTAGAAAGTTTCAGTTAGAATGAGTAAGTCCTGAGTATCTATTGTACAATATAGTAACTATAGTTAATAATACTATATTTATTTTACGTATTTTATAATACATATATTTAAAAATTGCTAAGAGAGTAGATCTTAAATGTTCTCACCACAAAAAAATGCATACGTAAGGTGATGGATATGTTAACTAGCTCAATTTAATCATTTTGTAATACATACATGTATCAAAATATCACATCGTATACCAAAATTGCATAGAATTTTTATTGGTCTATTATGCCTTAACAGACAAATAAGCTGAGACTGGGAGAGAAAACATCAGGAAAAAAAAATGAGAAGGCAGTACCTTAAGAGATTGGGAGAAGGAAACCCAGGGATTAGAGAAATTCTGCTTGAGTAGCTGATACTGGGTTGAAAATTAAAAACGTACTTTGAATTGAACATAGAAGTACTTACATCAAGTCTAGACAAGTGAGGCTACGTAGAGTTTAATCACCAGGTTAGACACCTCAGAATATTGGGGTATAATTTTTCTTTTGTGATAATAAGAATTATGCTATGTAGTTGTTTAAAAGTTGTATTAGACCAGTGATGATAGGTGGTTCCTCCAATAAATTAATAGTGTTCATTCAGCAGCAACATTTATTGAGTATTCACTATGGAGTTGGCACTAGCATTGGCACAGGGGGTAATGTTATGCACAAAAGGAAAGTCTCCTGTCCTTATGGAGTTTCTATTCTAGGGATATGGTTGGTTTGTTGAAAATATGAAGCTCCCAGGCTACCTGACTTACACATGAAGAAAAAAGCATATTATTATATATTTGTGCTACTAAATATTAAACTTTTGACAAATTTTTGTTTAATATTGGCAATGATATCTATTGACCACTGTCTGCAATTCTGTGTGACATAGGAGTGCTAGAGATTTAAATTTCAGAAATGATTCATATCCTGGAAGACCAGAAGTAAGGGCTAGATATTTTGTAAACTGAAAATTTAAGCACACAGCCAACATATATAGTAGACATTCAATGTCAGTTTACCTCCTTTTATCTTCTATTGCATTTTTTCCATATAAACTTATGAGGACTGCTGTTCTATTTAAAAGAGAAAAATTAAAACACCCATATACAAGCACTGTGAGAAATAAGTTAAAAATATGTATTAACAGGATTTATTCAAGTGGATAACCTAGTTCAACCCTACTTTAAAGAAAGGCAAAAGGGAGAAAGAGATCCTCTTCAGACATGATTAACTGTCAATCATTTTTCTGTTAGTGGCTCAGGGGCAAAGGGAAGTGCAATAGTTTTGATCCTGCTGATTAAATCAAGAGCACATAGGTTTGAAGGGCAAGGATGGAAGATTAAGTTAAATCACAGAAATTCAAGAAGAGGAAATAACAATTAAGCTGATCAGCCTATCTTCTGCCAGGGAAAGGGAACATTTTGAAAATACTACCTTTTCACCAGCATGGTGTTAACAATCCAATTTTGTAAGTCCCTTTCAATTCATTCATTCAACAGGTATTTATTAAGCGCGAAGTATGCAGGAGAAACTGTTCTAGGCCCTGGGAATGCAGCCATGAGCAGTCAGGCATAGTTTCTATCTTCATGTAGCTTATAATATAGTTTAGGGAACAGACATTAAACAAATACATACATAAAGTTTCAGTAGTGATACCTCTTAGAAGAAATAAAATCTAAGTTCAGAAGTCCCGCAGAGATTTTTGTCAAAATCTTTTGGTCAAGCAAGTTATTAAGGCCAGAGAAGATTCAAGGGGAGGATAAATAGATTGGGACTCCACCTTTTAAAAGGATGAATAGCAAGAATTTAGAGTGTTCTCTAATGTACCGCAGATACCTTTAGAGGTTATAAGCAGAGGAGTGATGAGGTCTCACATTTTAAAAGGATCACTCTTATATGAATATAATCAACTGGGGAGAGAAAGGTGCAAAGGTGAAAACAGAAGGATCAATTGTCCACACTTAATCCTAATTTACTTCCAAGTTTTAGACATCTTGACTCTCATTAGCAGAGTTATGGAGAAGATGAGTAATATGACTGATAGCACTTGGCTCAGGATTACATATCACTGATTTTTCATGTGGGATACAACACATGATACAATTTCATTCACTTGTTCACCAAATATTTTATGAATACCTGTTATGTGCTAGGCACTGCAGACACCAACGGGCAGACAGAGCCCTTATCTTCAAGAAACTTGCCATCTATGGGAGAAAGAGACAAATAACTTGCAAATTACAGCATGCTTTGTAAACAGTGTAGTGTTCGTAAAATTTTTGGTTTCTCAATGTTCCTTGTAAAATTTCAACCTGATTATCACTCTTTTCCAAAATATAAAAATCCACCCTTTTCCACAATATTGGATAGTTACTCTCCAGATTCTCTGTATAGATTGTAGCCTTGAAATTACTTTTTTTTACTGACATTTATAAAAACTCTAATTAGCAAACTAGTGATTTGTCTGAAGTGTATGGTATTTTTCCACCCCTAAAGGAGTCATGTGGAGGGAACTGAACCACTAGAAGCCTATATTTTATTTTGACCGTATCAGACTAGAACCTCTCCTGAACTGCACTTAAGTTGCACATTTATAGCTTCTTCACTTAATAAAATTATTAATTCTTTAAGGTCCATCTAAACATGACACCTCCTCCGCAAAGCCTTCCTTGATCCTCCTCAAACTCCCACAATAGATTGTTTACATTTCTGTTTGGCATGTATTCAATTACCCCTTTTTATATAATCAACGTCAATCATTAATAAAGTAAAGGGGTCGTAAAACTATAATTTTTAAGCATCTGCTATGTGTCACGCACTAGGGAAAGTGAAGTTCATACACTTCTCTTAGAGATAGGTAGTATTACACCAATTTTGTAGATAAAGAAAATGAGGTTCAGAGACTTTAAATGATTTTACCTAGAATTACAAAGTTAGCAATTGATTATAAGATCCACATTTCAAACTCAGTTCAGTTTGGCCCTTGTAGTGCATTGAATACTTGCCCTCAAAAATTCATGTTCGCTCACAAACTTAGAACATGACCTTATTTGCAGATGCAATTAGGAAGAAAATTCAGATAAAATCATACTGGTTTAGGACAAGTTGAAAATCCAGTGAGAATTTCCTTATAAAGGTCTGAAAAGAGTGCGCAGAAAGAAACAGAGGAAAGAGGCCGTGTGAAGATGAAGGCAGAGACTGGAGTTGTACTGCCATAACCAAGGGAACTCCAGGAGCCGCCAGAAGCTGGAAATGACAAGGAATGATTTTCCTCTAGAGACTTCAGAAGGATTATGACCCTGCTGGCACCTTGATTTCGTATGTCTGGCTTCCAGTATGGTGAGAGAACAAATTTCCATTGCTTAGAGCCACCCAATTTGTGATATTTTGTTAGGGTAGCCCTAGTAAACTAATACAGCCTTAAAACCATCTTCCTTTCCTTTTATTTACACTTCTTTTCACTTCAGGAATCTAATTTGCCCTAGGACTTTAGGGTTATCTTTAACCTTTCACTTTGAACTTGCAACAGTGCCACCTCACCCCACCAACTGCTTCCAGAATAAAACAAAAAAGGTAGCAATGAGAGTGGGAAATATTTCAGTATGAATTTTGTTACAAGCTGCAACATTCGACTTAAGCTAGGATATTTAGAAGGGAGAATTTACTGGCTCATCACCAAATGGAAGAAGAGTAGGAATGTAGGAATAACTCCGATATGACAGGGACCTGGGTCTGGAACTCCACCAAGTTCCTCTCTTTATCCTCCATCTCTACTTTCCTCAGCAGCTTGAGGGACAGCAACATCCCGCCACGTTAAATCACCATGAAGACAGAGGCTTTTTTCTTATTTCCAGCATGAAAATTCTTGGGGAAGGTTTGTGATTGGCCCATCCTAGATCAATCGTTCACATGTGTATCAAGGAGGTAGCATTCTGAGATTCACTATTTCCACTAGGACCACATGATTTTAGTAGACAGAAGGAACATTTTCCCAAGAAGTAGGATGCTGTTATCCAAAGAGAGGTATGTAATTGAAGCAGATATGGACACAGATATCTATATAGATAATGTCCATGTAAATGATATCAACTACATCTGTTATTAAGACTTTTGCTTGCAAAAAGTGAAAAATAGTGAAGCCAAAATATAGACGTATTGAATATACATTTCTAGAAGCCACTCAATACCTGTGTCAATAAAGATGTTAGAATCTATTATAAGCCTTCTTTTCAAAAGGGCCAGTGGCTGGCAAGAACTCTTTTGAATAGATGTGTAAATGCAAGCAGTAAAACTTTCATTATCCAGATTATATCACAAGGACTTGCGTGGGAGGCAAGAGCGGTTCCAATAAATAACAGCGATGTGATCTTTTCCCCAAATATCGCAGATTGCAGTATCGTCAGAGCTAACTTCCTCTCTGCTTGCAAAGAAAGCACTGAGCTTAACAAAAGAGAAGAATGAGGAGAAGGAAGAATTGTTTCCTAGCAATCTCTGATTCTCATAGCATCAGGCAGGCTGGTGGGGGCATAAGACAGAATCAAAGGGCCAAGTAGTCCAATTTCCTTGGAAGGCCACTCAAGTCTTCCTTTTGCCAAACTGAGGACAAATCCCCAAACATTTATTCCTTAAGTGGATTTTGTCATTTATTAGGAAGATGGTTTGTGTCTAGAATCCAACCAACCTTAGAAAGGTCCTTCCTCTGACACACAAATAGAGATCCCCCGAGACTGAAAAGAAGTGGTCACAGATAGCAAACACTCTCTAGGAACAGAATTGACATCAGGCTCAACGTGTAAGAGCCAACTCATGAGTCCACTCCCGAGTAAGCCTTCGTTTGTGGTTGCGTAGCACTTTGTAATATCCCCAATATAATACATCTCAAAACATAACTGCCTATTTGTGTTCTTCCCCACTAGGATGAGTTTCTTTAAGTTAGAGATCTTTCCTTCTTTATGTTTACGTCCTTGGTGTCTAGCATCATGCTTTGTCCATTGTAGTTTCAGTAAAAGCTTATTAATTTGTTTCAGTAAAAAGTAGAAAGAGGCAGGGAAGTGAGAAGAGATGGAGGGAGGAAGTTAAGCTAATTTTTCCATTTACTACTGCAAGAGGAAAATACGTAAGCAGAGAAAGAGGATTAATAGAAAATGATTGTGTATCTTGTTCCAAACACTTTGATAAGCAGTTTACTTTTTTTGCCTCATTTAATCCTTTCCAAAGTACCTCTATTTCCTGAATTCTTTGTATGATAAGGCATAATATTAATATATATTCCACTGGAGTACGTACCATTATCTCCACTTTGCAGATGAGAAAACTGAGGCTCTGAGAAATTAAGGTCAGGAAATAGGAACTGTTTTTTCTGTGTCAGTCCACTACAGATTTTAGACAATGTATAAAACTAAATAAAAAGTACCATAAATATTAATTAATGGCTACATAGTATGCCATGGTGTATATGTGCCACATTTTCTTTATCCAGTCCATCACTGCACATGTATACCCATGTAACAAACCTGCACATTCTGCACATGTATCCCCAAAACTTAAAGTTATATATATATGTGTGTGTATATATAATATATATAATTATATATATAATTTTATGTGTCATATAATCACATATATAATTTTATATATATATAAATGGGACAAGGGAGGTGTCTTTTTAGTTAGAAGCCAGCCTGGGCTTCCTGTCCACCTCTGGCAGACCTGAAGGCCCTGCTCTTTACCCATCACCACACTTTGTCCTGGGGAGCAATATACACAACAATCCCAAAATGGTGATGGCATGATGACAGAATGAAAGCATAAAAAGAGGATGCCGGGAGGGGGTGGTTTCTGGTATTGTTGATATCTACTTGGGTGTTTAAATGATTTTCAATAATCTAGGACTTGGTTTGATTCATATGTGGATAGATTATCACAAAAAGGAATGTTAGAGCATCAATCCAATGGGAGAAGCCATACGCTGAGCCCCATTTCTATCCTCCAGTGTAATAAAATAATTTGCCATTCTGTAAACATTACATAATTACTGTTGTATTTGGATGAATGGGTCCGAGGCCACTGAAAGTTTCCTGGCTTCTGCCAAGTGGTCTCAATGCTGCTGCTTTTTCACCTGAGTATCTTTGTCAAGTCCAAAGAACCACCTCCAGACCAAAGTCTTGCCAATGACAGCCTTCATTTGTGGCAATACTGGTTTTTACAACTTAACATGTATATAAATGTATTTGTGTAATGTATAAAATATTATATATAAACATATCTATGTACGTGTATATACACATGCATATATAAAACTTTATACACACACAAACACACACACACACACATTTTTCCTCTTAACTTCAGGACTTTCTTTGACTGTCTGTTCTAGACCATCCTGTGGGTTTTGGGATCATGGGGAGCCCCTCCACTTCAAAGGCCTAAAACTCCTGTCTCTTTCTAGCCTCCTTCCAGCTCTGAGACTCCAGCACTCCCATTATATCCATTCCCATTCTTTTAGTTAACAACTCTACACCTAATTCTAAACTTATTCCTTAGATTCATGCTGAAGGGCTGAGAAATTTCTGAAAAGCTGGCTTCTAACTGTACTATATATAAACTTCTTAAGTTCTGTTTTTGACATTTCATTAAGATAGGTAGTGGGTGGTTGCCTCATATGTAACAATCTCATCCACTTATTTTTATGTACATTTCTACAGGTCTTTCATTTCATGGAATAAGGTGAATATTGTGGTAAAGATGATAATACTAGTGATCAAAACAAGTAAAAATATAAAAGTTATTGAACTTTTACTCTGTGCCAGGCACTGCACTAGGTGCATTTAATATTTTATGTCACTCAATCCTCCAGAAATCTTGTGAAGTGGTAATTATTATTCTCATTTTAATGACAAAATCTGAGGTTCTGAAAAAGTTAAGTTACTTGTGTGTGCTGATTTGGTCTTAAAAGAGCAGTGGAGTTTAATCTATGTGATCTAATTCTAAGTGTCAAATTTCTCCACTATCCCCACAATTGTCTCTTAGCTTCTTTATATTTTATGAGGTCTTCCTACTTAGAGGCTATAAATAGAGTAAAGGTCTTATATCTTTCCATTGCTAATAGGAGCCACAAGAACAAAATGATGAGCTTTGCTGAGGTAAGGACCATGTCTTGGTCACTGAGCACTTACTGTATGGTGATAGAGGACATGACACTAAGCAAAAAGTCCACATCCCTGCCATCCTTAGTCTTACTCTCTAGTTGGGGAGATGTATTAATTGACAAATGTAATGCGTGCGGGGCTTAAAACCTAAATGACGGGTTGATAGGTGCAACAAACCACCATGGCACATGTATACTTATGTAACAAACCTGCATGTTCTGCACATGTATCCCAGAACTTAAAATAAAAAAAAAATTACAAAAAGGA
This sequence comes from Gorilla gorilla gorilla, assembly GCF_029281585.2. NCBI lineage: Eukaryota > Metazoa > Chordata > Mammalia > Primates > Hominidae > Gorilla > Gorilla gorilla. Next base: position 87,893,096 of record NC_073233.2, on the reverse strand, counting down.
ATAAGTACTATAAGGCAGGGATCCTGATGAAATGGAAGGGCCAGAGACATAGATGGATTCGTGAAAGTAAGTGTTCAAACATAGGGACAATAGATGAGGTGAGAACTGGGTGGTTTTAAGAACTGAGCAAGACCAATTCTTAATGAACTGGCTGGAATTCAGCAAGCTAATTGAAGAGTGTCTCAAGATTAGACAGGAGCTAGGCAGGGGCCAGCCCACCTCAGGCTCTAGGAGAGTGGATTTAATCCCAGTACCTTTCAGGAGCCATCATCATATTTTAAACAAAGATGGACGTGATCTATGTTTTTGAAAGACCGCTGTATTGAAGACAGATGGGGTCTGGGGACTGGCAAAGTGGAGGCAGGGAAGCAAGTTAGGAGGGTGCAATGATTCAGGTGAGATGATAGCAGCTTCTGCTAATGCAATGGTAAAAACAGTGGGCAAGTCTGTCTTGTTTGCCCCTGTATTCTTAGCAGCTAACATTGGGAACATGCTCTGTAAGTGTTTGGTACATAAATAAATAAGTTCATGATGCATTTTAAGGTCTCATTAAGCCTATCGGCTCTCATCTCACCATGTATCTTTATAATTAGGCTGGTTGACCATATCAAATCAGTTTGTTTTTTTTTTTGACAGAGTCTCGCTCTTGTCACCCAGGCTGGAGTGCAGTGGTGTGATCTTGGCTCACTGCAACCTCTGCCTCCCGGGTTCAAGCGATTCTCCTGCCTCAGCCTCCTGAGTAGCTGGGATTACAGGCGCCTGCCACCACACCCGCGTCTGGCTAATTTTTGTACTTTTAGTAGAGACGGGGTTTTGCCATGTTGGCCAGGCTTGTCTTGAACTCCTGGCCTCAGCAGTTATTATTACTATCATTACCACTATTATAATTGAACACATTAGGTGTTGATTTTATGTGGGACACTGAGCCAAGCATGGTATATATATTATTCGGATTAATCACCCAATAGCTATGTTTTAAGACATTTTATCCCTATTTTACAGATGAGGAAACCATAGCTAAGGATAGATTAAGAGCAAAAATTTATTCAGTCAAATATATCAATCAGTAAGTTAGTGAATATTTTAATTAAAAGAGTTTTTTTAAGGGGACTAATTATGAAAGAATAGACAGAATATAGGGGAACTATCAAAGACAGTCTTACAAACCTGAGGGTTAGCAGAAGAGAGCTGTTATCACCGTAGTTCTGAAAGCTTGAGGGAATGGATGGGAGGATACTAGAGCCTGGAATGAGAGAAAGGCATGTAGAGCCCATCCTGGAAGGAACAGTAACACTTGATCAAGGGACATGGCCAGCCCTGGTGGTTTTTTCTGGGGAAATATTCTGACCTTACTCTTTTTTCTTCCACTGTTCCCTTCTTCAGGCTCCCCTTTGGCTGAGCTCAGTGGAACCAGAGGGCATAGGAGCCCTAATAATATAGCCCTTAGGGGCCTTCTCCTTAGGGCAGAAAGCAGAGTGGGAAAGGATGGATGGCAGACATGAAGAGGCAAATGGAAGTTATCTAGTATATAGACCAATATTTATTAAGAACACACCATATATCAAGCACAGGGCTAGGCCTTGGTGAGACAGTAAGCCTTTCCAGCCCCTGTCCTCAACAAACTTTTTTATAGAATGATAAATCATATGACAGAGGTAACAGAGGATGCTTTATAAGCAGAAGGAGGGCCTCTAGCCCAGCCATGGCAAGGGCAGAGGAGGGATAGGAAAGGTCAGGGAAGGCTTCCTGATGTCAACTCTATGAAAACATACAGTCAATAATCAGTGGAACCCAAATACTAAGCCAGGAAGTGTAATTCTAAAACCAGGGTTATATTCATTACCGTAATTTCTTCCCCTCCCTCCCACCCCACCTTCTCCCTCAGCAATCTGGGCTAATAGATAATGTGCACAAAACACATATAGACACAACTACATTTGTGGAACAAATGACTTTCTACCTGAGGTATAAAATCAGCTTCTAAAGTAAGGGAAAGCCACGTCCACTTATTTTATGAACACTAAAATTTTCCCATATTCCCACTAATATAAGCACAAATGTTTTTAGGGGGCATGCAGTGGGAAGGAAATGCCACCATGTTATCTAAAGGACACGGGTTCAAATCCTAGCTGTGCCACTTCCTAGCTTTATAATCACAGGCAAATCAATTAACCTCCCTGTTCTTATCAAAGATTATTGTAAAGGATGAGAAAACACTCTGTAACCTTCAAAGTTTATTATATGTAGGGATAAAAAATTAATATTGAAGGATTTTTTCCCTTTTGAAATTCCTGAAAGGTCCAAATTTTAATGTCTCAATTCCTTTTATTTTACCACAAAACCACCTGAGCCCTAAACATCGATCATTTGATTCTTTGAGACCTAGGATATTTCTGTGATTAGAAATTTTACAGTGAAAAATTCTGCTGCAAGCCTGAAGGGTTGTTTCCAAGGGTCAGTTTTCTTGAAAAGATTTGTTCAATTAACCTGCAAGTAGCTGCTCACCTATGGGTAAATTCCAGGAAAAAAAAAAAGATATGAGTATATGTATATAAACTTCTAACATTGTGGTTGGGTGGTCTGGTCTAAGAGGAAAGGCCAAGCGCTGCAGATGGCAGATGAATGTTGGAGCTCCGTGCCTGAATTTGTTAGCTGCCTTCTCTTCTCTGCAACAGCCACCTTTACCAAGGGGATAGGGCTGAGCAGAGAAGACCCTTTGTCTCAGAACTGCTCCTCACCCACTTTCTTCCCAGCATTTCTTCTCCACGTCTTGCCTCCTTATCAACACCTGTCTTGCTTGACCTCAGATTAACAAGCAGGCTTTAGTTCTTATCCCAGTATTGCTGGAATTTGTCATCATTTCAGTACTTTTCCATTGTACTTGGCAACATCTAGCCTCCTTGTTGTCCAGTTTCATGCTCTAGCCCTGACCTCATGATAAGGATTTCATACTTCAGTTTCAGCCCTGAGTACCTTCACCTCTTTCCCACTGTATGATAAGGACAAGGCACTGAATATGTGACCATGGTACATCCCCAAACCTCCCTGAGACTTTTTCTCCCCAAGGTGGAAGTTAAATTCCTTCTTTATGTGAGACTCTGTGAGTCTGGATTTGCAATCATCTTCCTTGTTGCCAGACACTATATGGTTGTTTTTCTAATATATAGAGAATGGAGAGCTGGCACTGATCCCAACTGACAAGAATGCTATCCACCTTATGCCCTGTACCTGTTGTCATGGAGTAAAGCTCTGTTTCTAACCCAATGACAGAAATACCCCATTTATAACTGGGCCAAACTAATGCTTATTCGTTTATTTCATTTGAATGAGATGCTTGTTTTGAAACCAGGAAGGCAAAATGCAGGTAATAAAAAAAAAAACCCAGCGACTGCTGTTTTACATTTTTTACTGTATCCTCTTCCTGCAAAGTCAAAAGTGCATTACAAAGTAATATCATGCTGAGCTCAGACATATGCAAACGTCTCTAGATATCTTGTCTCAATAAAGTTTATAGAATGCATTCCCAAAGGTCTGACAACAAAACAGAATAAATCGCAAGGCTCATAAAAACATAATGCATGCCTTTTTTTTTTCTGCTTACATAAACACAAGCAGATGCAATGAGGAAGGGAGTGACTGGGCTTGAGAGTTGGCCCCTTCTCACAATGGCCTCTTTTATCATTAGCCCCAATGCAGAATGAATTATCTCTGAGAGACACAATCATGGAGACATAAGGAAAGAGGGAGGGTGTGAACACAAATGGTGTAGATCTTTCAATCATTCTTTGGTTCATTCATAAATTACCTGGTCAATTTATTATTCAACCTTTCAGCCAAGTTTTATTGACTACCCACTCTGTGCCAAACATACTGTTAGGCACTCTGAATACAGAAGAAAACCAGACAGTCCCTGTTCTCAAAGAATTCAGTCTTGTAATAAAGAAGCATGTGGAGAAAAACTAACCACAATTAAGTGCTATAATTGGAATAGCATTGCTTTACATTTTCAATACACTGATCAGATATTCATATTTGGGTTAACTCAAAAATAGTTATTCCCAATTTGGCAAGCCAGAATGTATTATCGAATTTAAGAATAGCAAAGTCTAACATGTCTGAGACACAATTGCTTATATTTATTGAGCACTTGCATTGTGCCAAGCTCTGTTCAAAGCACTTTATAGTGTTAACTCTGCAGCAAGCCTAATGATTAGGTACTGTTATTTCCAAATTTACAAATGACGATGCCAAACCTGAGAGAGGTTAAGTGACTTGTGCAAAGTCACATGGCCTCTAAGTGGCAGAGCCAGGATTTGAACCTTGGTAATTTTGCTCCAGAAACTGCAGTATTAGCCACTTTACCCCACTGCATCTCATGTATGTGCTAAGCAACATCCCGAGTGTGTAGGTATTATTTTCCCCTGTGTTGGCTAGTCACTGGGCTGATAAGGGGAGAAGCAAGAATTTGTAGGGCGGCTTTCACAGGGGAAAACATTGTCATCCTTTATATTGAACATCAGGGACCACTCCGAGATGGAGAGAGAAACCTCATTTATTCACTTACCTGGATTCTTTTTCTTAGGTTGACTTCTAGAAAGAACTCACACTGAGGCAGAAATGTCATATAGCTTTATTATGTTAGCAATTTCACATCATGTTATATCAGGATCTTCCTGTATTAATATTGCTTTTTTCCAAAAGATAACATTACTGCTTGTTTCCATCAAACTTAACTCTGTGTTTCCTGTAAATACAGCTTCTGGGCTGGTTGCAGTCATGCACAAACATGGCAGTCTCCACATGCAGGAAGCCGTGGCCTCTATTCCCCACAAACTGAATCCCACTTATAGGATCGTAGTGCTCCTAAATTGGAAGAAAAATAAAAAGAGAGCTAAAGGAGCATTTGCCAATATTTGTATGCAATGAAAGGGAATTATTGTGCCCTGAGAAACCGCAAGGTACCAGGTGTAAGTACTTTACCTACATTTCCTTATTTAATACTGAGTATTACTTCAAAGAGTACATTACACATACTCATTTGACAAATAAATGCATAAACTACTATCAAGAAAAGTGGAAAGAGTTGCCTAATGCCACACAGCTAGTAACAGAGCTAGTGGTCTAGGGGACTGCAAGGCCTGTACTTTGTCCATAACACTCTATAACTTAAATCCAAGTAACTTTAGCCAAGTCTAATTTCCTTTAAACTCCAGAGTGCAAGCTCATTGCCATATGCTTCAGGCTTAAAGAATTAGCACCCCACCATGATGACCAATGGGCCAATGCTGCAGAGTGTCGTTCCAATATTGCTTGGCATAGGGAAGCAATGAGGTGTTGGAGTAAAGATGCGCTTTGCTCTTCCCCTCCAAAACTACTCCACTCCGACAAAAGAATTGAGTATAGAAGCCTAATTAGCTCAGCATGCAATTCTATCTACATTCCCCATTTTTCTGTAGGCTTCTAAGAGAGCTCTGTGGGAGCAAAATGCACACTGGGAAAAATCAAAACCAGCACCTGAAAGGCCTCACCACATGGAATCCTGGTGCCAGGGAATACCTCTGATAACCCAATCAACTGATGCCTTTTATTGGGTGTGATTATAATTTTTCACCCTAATTATTAATTTCACGTGTCAAGCAGAAACAGAGAAGTAAAGGGGGAGTTAAACAAAGGCAAAGGTGGTTACGTAAATTATGTTGACTCTCTGAAATAAATTTACAGTATCTTCCAGGTTCATAAAGAAGGGGAAAGGGAAAAGAAAGGGATAGCATATGTTATGTCTACCTTAGACTCCATCCCATCTTAGGCTAGAAGGCACGTATTTCTACAAGCTGCTGGAAGGTTTTACTGGGGCTCATCGACATACAACTGCTATTATCATCAGTAATTAAACCATTACAATGGTGGGCAGTGTGATTTTTCATGGGAGTTTTAATTTGCATATTCAATGCGATTCCCAGGCTTCTGAAAGTATTTAATGTTGAATTACAGGGTAGTTGTGAAAGTCTCAACAGGCTGGTTGAAGCTGTTCACTGTGTGCCTGAAAAGATGCCTTGACATAATGTTGGTTTTAGGGCTCCTACCCCTCTTTCTAGAAAGGCAAATGCACATATGCTTTGATTGTGCATAGACACACTGGTGAAAGTTCCTACATACAGAATCAGCCATATAAAGGGTGGTTGGAAAAAAAGTTTTCCTAAGGAAAGGAGAAAGGGGAAAAACTGAAATGGTTCCTCACCTGCTATGCATCAAGCTGTGTGGGCTTTGGCATTTGCCATACCCAAACTCAAATGCTAGCTACAGCTGTTCCCAATATTCTTGGTCCAGATATTTAAAGTTTGTGTTAGTTTTACTGTATTAAAATATATTCATATTTTAAGTTTATTTTGCAATATGTCTTGGAAAAGAAAATGTATAAGAAATATTAGAAAAAGACCAATAAATGTATATTCTATTCATTTCTTTATGGATGTAATTTATTTCTCAATAAAATACCAGGATAATTTTAACACCATTTATGAAAGAAGAAACCAGGTTTCCTCCGGACATTTGACTAACTTTCCCAAGCCTGGATAATCAAAGTTCTTTTTATAGTTTAGACAGGGACATTCCTAGGGTGGGTAAGAGCTTCGGGCTAATAATTTCTGTGGAACCCCTGTCTGGATAAACATATTGAGTCACTGAATTCCTGTGCCCACATAATTCCTGCAGCCCTACCTCTTGAAATCCCACTTGATGATGTCGTTAGTGGCGGCAAAAGCAATAGAGAGACCTTCCTTGTTGTCTTCATCAGGCCACCATGAAGATGAAACATGAAAAGAATAACCAGGAGGGTTCCAGAGACAGTAAAATCTGTATAATGTAAGGTATTCTGTCACTGTAATTTGTCACATCTCCTCTAAATAGCTGGATAAGGTCTTTTCTTTCTTCAGCACGATGCTTGCCAATTTGCGGTTGGTACAGGCCTCCACAGAACAGAGACAGAGGGTGAGGAGTCTCAGGCACCACTTCCCAAAGTGTGATCTGGATGACACTAGGCTTGTCAAATGTTCTATTAATATTAAGTTAAACAAAAATATAAAGGATTGGTGGTGAAATGTTTAGTTTATCAATATGTACATTAGCACATTTAAAACTACAAATACATTTATTTCAAATATATTTGAAATATATATAGCTTTTCAAATATATTTGTATTTTAAGTTTATTTTGCAACATGTCTTGAAAAATATATATGTAAGAAACATTAGAAAATGAACTGAAAACCTTTTCAAATAAAGAAACCATTACATGAGTGTTTTGAGCCGTAGATCCTCTTGTTTGTGGAATAACTGTTATGTGTCAGAGGAACACTGTTACTTAAATGGTTAGGCCTGGGCTTGTGCCCCATCAACACCACACTGGTGTTGAACAAATACTCAGAATGCAAACCTGTTGTTTACCTAGTTTTAATATAATATGTTTTTAACTTTTAATATAATAATAATATGGTTGGGTTTATGTCTACCATTTTATTTATTTCATTTTTTCCATCTATTTTTAATTTTTCTTTTTTCTATCTTCTGTCTTCTGTTGTATTAATTAAATATTATTTTAGAACTTTATTTTAATTTATTGACTTATTACCTATTTTTTTTTTAGTGGTTGTTCTAGGGATTAAAGGATACATCCTTAACCTCATACTGTCTACTTAGAGTTAAAATTGTACCAGATTATTTAAGGACCTTGTAATTCTACTTAACACCTCCACTTTCCGTATGCTAGAGTTGTCATATGTATTGTGTCTATGTATATTGTAAACTTCACAACCCAATTTATATCATTTTTTTCTTTAAACAGTCATATATATTTTAGAGGAAATATAGTCTTTTATATTTACCCACATTTTACCATTTCCAGTGTTTTTTATTCCTTCTTGGGTTTTCCATCTGTTGTAATCTTATTTCTGTCTTAATAAACTCCCTCCAGCATTTTCTGTGGTATAGGTCTGCTGGAGGCAAATCCCGTCCATTTCCATTTATCTAATACATCTTTATTCTCAGCCTGCTTTTGAAGAGGCCATAGTTGTCGTTTGCTAGATACTGCTTTTTGGTCTCCCTTGACCTCCAGCATTGTGCCTCAAACACTGTGGTTCACATATTGTACAGACTCTGGATTCTGTTATGTTTCTTTGAATATATTTACTTGACGTTCATTTATTTCTTTGACAAACAATTAACTTGACTGAACTCAAACTCCAAACTTTGGCCTTCCTCTGGTATGCATCAACTGAAATCTCTGTTTTCTTCTTTTACTCATTTGAGATGCTTGGATCTACCTTGTACCTGCATAGTTCAAAGATTAAACAGAGATTTGGGCACATTTTATGTATAGAACCTAGCCTTCCTGTTCATTGGCTTTCTCCTTTCTTGGATTTTCTCCTTCACTTTTACACTATTGCTATCACAATAACCCTTCTCTTCTGGTTCTTCAAGTCACTAAAATGATATGTTTTCCAACTGAGTTTTACCTACCGGGTATGACGCCCACAGGGCCTGTTCTTAGACAAAAGCCATCAAAGATGGCTCGAGAATAAATACCTCCCTCACCATATCTGACTCCTGTTATTTTCTGTCATATGCCTTCAGGTTTTTCTTTTCCAGAGTTTCCTTTCCAGAGTTTCCACTTTCTTTTCCAGAGTTCCAGAGCTGTTATCTAATAACATTGGTCTGATGGTTATCATCAGTTGGAACTACTCCTGCCAAGATTTTAATGTGTATACTTATTCCTACATACATCTTATTGTGACTCCCATGTAGGGCGCACTTTACAGTGGAATGAACATTTGAAAGCACAAAGGAAAGAACAAGAAGAGTCTGAGTGGAGGAGAAAGGGATGTTTTTAATCTTGGCGAGATCGAGGCGTATGTGCATGTGCATGGCCATAGGCCACTGCAATGAAGTGGGTAGAACTCTGGACCAGGAATCCACGGGAAGCAAGGACAACATGGTTACAGCCAAGACATCTGGAACAGCAGAGGTTCCTTTGATATAGGGTGGCCAGAGTGTGATGTGGAGAGGTTTGGAAGACAAGTTTTATTACACAGACGGTGTTTCAGATTGTGCAGAGATTTTAACCTCATCTTAAGGAGTTGTACTTATATTCATAAACTCATTGATGAGTTTAAAGCTGAGAAATAACACAATCTCATGAGCATTCTAGTGAGTTCGCTTTGACAGCTATGCAGAATGAGAGAGGAAAAAGGAGAGTAAGACCAAAGACAAAGAGGCCAGCTAGGAGGTTTCTGCTATATTCAAACAAAAGGCAAACTGATGAAGTTCTAGCATAGATATTTATAATGTGACAGGAAAGCTCAAGATAGAGATAGTAATTTTAACTGAAAGAATCCGGAAGTAATTCATGATAAAGACAGCATTCAAGTTACAATTGAATTTTCTGGTGTTACGGACTAAATACTCTCCCCAAAATTAATAGATGGAATCCTTAACCCCCAACGTGATTGTACTTGAATATAGTGACTTTAAGTAGGTAAATAAGGTTAAATGAGATCATAAGGGTTGGGCTCTAATTCAATAGGACTGATGTCCTTAAAAAAAAAGAGGAAGAGATACTGGGGACATGTTGCACACCGAGAAAAAGTTCATTTGAGTACACAGCGAGAAGGCAGGTGTATAGAAGCCGAGGAGACTGGCCTCAGAAGAAACCAACCTGGTTGGTGCCATGATCTTGGACTTATAGCCTCCAGAACTGAGAAAATTAATTTTCTTGGTTTAAGATACCCAGTAAACTGGTATTTTGTTGTGGCAACCCCAACAAAGTAAAACATGAGGGTAGTTCTTAACGTTTAGCCATTCATCCATTTGTAAACACTTCCATGCCTTTGATAATTCTTAATTGAAATCAATTATTTACCAGAAAACGTGCTACATGCTGAGCACATAAATGAACACGACATAGTAAATAACATATAAATAATCTCCACTTCCTTCCTTGTCATTTTTCTGGCTCTCCTTTCTGGTTTCATTCTTCTTCTTCCTCCTCATACTATCAGCGATAATAGCACTAGTATTTATGCTGTCCGTGCAGTGATGATAATCATTAGCACTGGTCAGGAGCACCATCCAAGTGGAGGAAACCTGGTTTAATTACCCCCAACCTGCAGTGCCCAGTAGCTGCCTCAATCTGTACATTTCTGATAGCTGTTTTGGAAAATGATCAAAGTTGTCTGTTGAAATAACAACTCACAGGAAGATAGTACAATGCCAAAGCAATATTATTATTGCTACTTTTCAGAAAAATGTATGTGTTGCGGATGTTTATGAGCATTTGTAATCACCAGCCATTTCTGTTGTGGTCACTGCAGGCAGTCTTAACTTGAAAGCCATAGAAAATACAACGAACCAAAGATAGCATTTCTTTATTCCAACCCCTGGCTGTCTTACCAGCTAGGATATTTTCAGAGCGTGTATATCCCTATCAGTGCTATTTAAATACATTGGAAATTTTTGGTGTCCATGATTTTTCTTTTCAGTGACTTATCCTCAGTGAATGTAGCTAAGGGATCAAATTCACTCACCAAGCAATTCTGTTATAAACAACCTGTTTCAGGGGGGCAGCCTATTGCAATGTTCAGAGAATGGACTTTCTAATTAGGTAGATGTGGGTTAATACCTATTGGTCTTACATGTTCAGTAGTAAGTTCACTCTTTTGAGCATTGATTTTTCTCATCTATACTATGAGGATTAATGGCATACTGTTTGTAAAGCATGATGCCTAGTACACGGTAGGTGACTCAAAATTATTATAACCCTTCTTCCTGCTTATCTACAAGCAATGTCACTAGGTTCCTAGCATGTCCTGTGGTTAAGTCGGCTTGAATTATGACAAGATTAGCTGAAGGGAATTTTCTCACCAGTCTGATCACTAAAAGACCCAGGGGGCTGAGGTTGGCTCCATTCAGCAGATACGTGTTGTGTTCTTTATAAAGGCACCAACCCCTTGAAGGCACCTCAAACCTCATTCTCACCCAGAGAATTTGATATTCATGCTGCTACATCAAAAGGTTGGGGCAGCTATTATGTATTAAAATGTGTCATTTTAAATTGCTTTTTTTTGCTAGCACTAGCAATATAGATATTGAAATTTCTTCAGAAAGTGCTTATCTCATCAAGAGTAAAATTATAGTATATGAAATACTAATTACAGTATTATGAAGAAGGTTGAACTCTTCTGTGACATTCTGTTAGGAGAATACTAATTTTCTCTCTTTCTTAAGACAGATAGAGCCACCCATTATAAGAAATGTGATCCCCCATCACTTTCTCTATCCCCCAGTGCCATTTTCACAGAACAGCAGGATAATCGCTCTAACACTTAGTCTCGGTCTAAGTCATCTGCACCATTCTATCTGCTCCCAAGGGAGTACCAGAAATTGAAACCAAATATGCCCCAAACTGAATGCAAATGCAGTGAGAAATATATTAGAAAGGGAGCTCTAACCAGTCTCATACATAGACTATTTATATGAATGTATTCATATACATGCATTTAAAATTAAATGAGTTAATATTTGCAAAACACTGTAACTTTGCCTGTCACATAGTAAATGCACACAAAATATTAGTTGCTATTATTTTATCATGATGATGATTTCGTGTAATTCGTGATTACCTAACACATACTTCCTTTATTCCCGTTTGCCAATATAAATGACTTGTCAGAGATCTGACAGCTAGCAAGTTAGGGAAATAAAGCTTGAATTTCAATCCCTTGAACATATTTCTTTATTTGGTCATCCCTTTACTTAACCAATATTGAGTGCCTGCTATGTGCCAGCCACTGTTCCAGTGCTGGACACATACAGATATATAGGACTTGGTGCTTCTTCCTGTGGAGCTCCCTTTCTAAAAGAAAAGATGGGCCAGCAACCAGCTGCTGCAATGCCATCTGGTCAGAGCTGCAGCTGGCAGCCTCTAGTCCCAGCCATTGGGGAGGCTGAAGTGGGAAGATTGCTTGAGCCCGGGAGGTGGAAGTTGCAGTGAGCCATGATCAAACTACTGCACTCCAGCCTCGGCAACAGAATGAGACCCAGTCTCCAAAAAAAAAAAAAAAAAAGAAGAAGTATAGGAGCACAGCCACAGCCACAACATCCCTGCTCTCCTGCTTCACGGGGTAGGTGAGGACAACAGAAGGAGGAGCCCTTCCCTCTCTAGGCTAGGTCTACTTATCTGGACCCATTGTATTGTCTACTTGTATTCTATTATCTACTTGTCTAGATCCATTGTATTGTCTGAAAAACAAGGGTATTGAAGTGGTTGATATATGTGGCCTTCCTTAAGTCAAAATTTTCTATTTCAACAAAGAGTTACCTGCCCAATACAATGCTTTTTTTTTTTCCAAGCAGTTCTGAAAAGTCTGAGCAGAGATATCTTACAAATTGAAGTATAGGCCAGGTGCCATGGCTCATGCCTGTAATCCCAGCACTTTGGAGGCCAAGACAGGTGGATCACTTGATCTCAGGTGTTTGAGACCAGCCTGTGCAACATTGCAAAACCCCATCTCTACCAAAAATACAAAAAATTACCCAGGCATGGTGGCACAAGCCTGTAGTTCCAGCCACTGGGGAGGCTGAGGTGGGAAGATTGCTTGAACCCTAGAGGTGGAGGTTGCAGTGAGCCAAGATTGAACCACTGCACTCTAGCCTGGGCAACAGAATGAGACCCTGTCTCGAAAAAAAAAAAAAAATGAGATACCATCTCACACCAGTTAGAATGGCAATCATTAAAAAGTCAGGAAACAACAGGTGCTGGAGAGGATGTGGAGAAATAGGAACACTTTTACACTGTTGGTGGGACTGTAAACTAGTTCAACCATTGTGGAAATCAGTGTGGCGATTCCTCAGGGATCTAGAACTAGAAATACCATTTGACCCAGCCATCCCATTGCTGGGTATATACCTAAAGGACTATAAATCATGCTGCTATAAAGACACATGCACACCTATGTTTATTGCGGCACTATTCACAATAGCAAAGACTTGGAACCAACCCAAATGTCCAACAATGATAGACTAGATTAAGAAAATGTGGCATATATACACCATGGAATACTATGCAGCTGTAAAAAATGATGAGTTCATGTCCTTTGTAGGGACATGGATCAAATTGGAAATCATCATTCTCAGTAAACTATCGCAAGGACAAAAAACCAAACACCGCACGTTCTCACTCATAGACGGGAATTCAACAATGAGAACACATGGACACAGGAAGGGGAACATCACACTCTGGGGACTGTTGTGGGGTGGGGGGAGGGGGGAGGGATAGCATTAGGAGATATACCTAATGCTAAATGATGAGTTAGTGTGTGCAGCACACCAGCATGGCACGTGTATACATATGTAACTAACCTGCACATTGTGCACATGTACCCTAAAACTTAAAGTATAATAATAAAAAACAAATTGTAGGGGGCTGATTTATTGTTGCCTAAAGTAAAGTTTCCAACCTCATTCACATCATGATGCACATAGATGATGATGACACCAGCATGGGACACTTGAGTAAGGGGCCAGGCTCTACCTCCCCTGCATACTTAAAGGACTCAGGAGATCAATATCTTGGCACATCAGTTGCTCATTTGGGCCACACCCTTGTGGCTGCTGGACCCCAGTTGGAGAATATTGGGTTTAAGGATGATAGGAGGAAGAAACCCAGTTCTAAGGGATGGCGTAACCAGGTGGTTGAGAGCAGTTTCAAGCCTGGAAAACAGTATCAGCTCTGCTTCTTACTGTTGTGTGAACTGAAACAGGTTATTAACAGAGCACCTCTTTGGTGCTCCATGTCTTTATCTCCACAAAGAGAGTGGTAATTTGTCTCACAAAGCTGTTGCAAGAACAGAACGAGTTGAGTGATTAAAGCTGGTGCACAGTAAGTGCTCAGTAAATGGCAGTTTTCTTCACTGTTCTTCTCTCCCAGATACAAGCATGGCCAGGTATTTTCTTGGACCACTTTCAAGCTCTCACTTTATTTTGACTTATAGCAGTATTATTATTTTTGAGCATTCAGTCGTCTTCTGATATTCTAAAAATTAAATAATCCAAAAAGGAGAAACTATTCTGACACATACCCAGGATAAGCTGTAACAATTAGAAATTTCAGGTTTTTCAATTCAATAAACTTTACCAACTTACTTCCCATTGCACAGAAGTTGCAATTGTGGAAGATTTATTTAAACTCAAAAATGCTCAATGGGCTATGCTATCATTGCTTCTGTGCATATAATCCACGGCTCGTGTAGTGTGAACAGGCTGAAGGAAACTCTAGTTTAATGACCAAGTTTTATAATGATGTATTTTTTGCTTCTCAAATATGGAACATTTTTATTTTAATTTTTCTGAATTCACTTTTATTATTATAAAATTGCTACATCAACATGATTTAAGAAGTTAAGTACTACTGGGAGGATGAAAAGTGGGGAGAAAAAAAGTTATACCTTGCTTCACCTTTCCCCCAACTTTTAGACTTGCACATATTTGAACTATGCACCTTTTTGTGTGTTTCCACTGTTAATGACCACTATATAAGCAAATTACTTATACTACCATTTCTTGATTTTTTTTCATTTTAGACACTTTTTTACTTCTTTTTTCATAGATGAGGTTTTTACTCTCATCCATATACATTTTCCCTTTTCCATCTTCCAAATTGTCACAGTTTTTGATTAAATCAAGTCAAAGATTTGATAAAAATACAATGAGTAGAAAAATAGATGCTGTTCACTTCTATTTCGAATTATATATATCTATTTTATTTTTATGTTACTCTAAGTTCTGGAGTACATGTGCTGAACGTGCAGGTTTGTTACATAGGTATACATGTCCCATGGAGGTTTGCTGAAACTATCAACCCGTTGTCTAGGTTTTAAGCTCTGCATGCATTAGGTATTTGTCTTAATGCTCTCCCCCACCCTTTCCCCCAACCCCTGGACAGGCCCCAGTGTGTGGTGTTCCCCTCCTTGTGTCCATGTGTTCTCATTGTTCAGCTCCCATTTATGAGTGAGAACATGCAGTGTTTGGTTTTCTGTTCCTGTATTAGTTTGCTGAGGATGATGCTTTCCAGCTTCATCCATGCCCCTGCAAAGGACAAGAATTTATTTTTTTATTTGTTTTTTTTTCGTGACGGAGTCCCACTCTGTCACCCAGGCTGGAGTGCAGTGGCACGATCTCGGCTCACTGCAAACACTACCCGGATTCAAGTGATTCTCCTGCCTCAGCCTACCGAGTAGCTGGGATTACAGGCACCCACCACCATGCCTGACTAATTTTTGTATTTTTAGTAGAGACGGGGTTTCACCATGTTGACCAGGCTGGTCTTGAACTCCTGGCCTCAGGTGATCCACCCGCCTCAGCCTCCCAAAATGCTGGGTTTACAGAACTCATTCTGTTTCATGGCTGCATAGTATTCCATGGTTTATATGTGTCACATTTTCTTTATCCAGTCTATAACTGATGTCCATTTGGGTTGGTTCCAAGTCTTTGCTATCATAAATAGTGCTGCAATAAACATACATGTGCATGTGTCTTTATAGTAGAATAATTTATAATCCTTTGGGTATAAATTATTTTTATTTATGGGTTTTCTATATATTTATCACCAATTCTTCAGAAATACTTCAACAATTTTTTTACATTACCACATCTTTTAAATATAAATAACCTATGATTTTCTTTTCCTCTATGGTCGCCCTTCTTTAGAGCTCTCTGTTTTCCTGATTCAGTATAACTGATCATATTCTCATCATCTTAAATCTTCTTATTACCCCACTTCTGGGGGAGATACCTTATTTCCTGAATCATACACATGCTTCTTTATTTAGTTCTGTATTTTTCTGAAGTATACCCTCTAATTACTGGAGGATGCTTGTAGTTATTAAATAGCTTGCTGAGAAATTTATTTTAATTATATTCTTATGTCTGACTGAAAGTTTGATACTAGACATCCAGGTTAAAAATAATGTTTCTTCAGAAGTTTGAAAACATTTCTCTATTAATTTTTAGAGTTTATTATTGCTGTTGAAAATCCAATTCCATTTTCATTCCTGATCCTCAGTAGGTGCTATGGTTTGAATATATCACCTTCAAAATTCAGGTGTTGCCAATGTGATAGTATTAAGAGTTGGGGCCTATAAGAAATAATTAGGCCACAAGAGCTCCTCTCTCATGAATGAGATTAGATGCTTTTGAGTCTGATGGAGATCAGCCATTTTTGCCCTTCTGCCTTCTGCCATGTGAAGATACAACGTCCCTCCCTGCCAGAAGATGCAGTGTTCAAGGCACCATTTTGAAAGCAGAGACTAGGCCTTCACCGGATGAGGAATCTGCTGGTGTCTTGGTCTTGAACTTCCCAGCCTCAAGAACTGTGAGAAATAAATGTCTGTACTTCATAAATTACCCAGTTTTGAGTATTTTGTTATAGCAGCACAAAATGGACGAAGACAGTAGATGGAAGCTTTTAAGGCTCTTCTTTTTATTCCCAATGACCTTCACATGAATATTTCTCCATCTATTGAGATGGGCCCTCTGGGCCCACAGTCTGGAGACTTCTTTTTTTGCTTTTTTGACAACGTATTCTATTACTTCTTTTCTAATTTATTGGTCTCCATTGACAAAGAAAAAAATAAACAAGTAAGGACATTTATTGTATTCACGTTATAGCAATAGGAAGAGCACCCTAGATCCCAAGATCAGAGAGTCTTGGCAGGGTGTTCTTGCCTTCTACTTATATAGTGAAGAATAGACAAGCTATAGATGAGCTGATTTATAGCTGGCACTGTTTTTGCAATCAGCAGAAGACTCAGTCAGTCAGTCAAACTAGAAATATTTATCTCTATGTCTAGTTAGTTGCAGAAAAACAAACTTCTCCTCTCTGTTACACATCTATTTGTTGGATGTTAGAGCTCCTCAAATGATCTCACTTTCTTATTTCCTATGCTGTCTTTCCACATTTGCTTTTTAGTTCAAATTTTGGAAAAAACAATTGGAATCTTATTTTTAAACATTTTTTCATATAAGCAATCATAATTTTAATTTACTGATTTTTAAAAATTTTCTTCAGTTACACCTTTTTTATCATATCTTGTACTTATTTTAAGATTTCAGCCTTATCTTTTATCTGTCTAAATATATTATAGTTTTATTTGAAATTTTAATTCTATTTTGCTTAGAGTTCCTTTCCCTTTCCTCTCTCTCTCTCTCTCTCCCACTTTCTCTCCACCCCCCCCACCTTTCTCCTCAAATTAAAGATATTCCTTCATTAAATGCTACTTCATATTTAAATATGAGTCAGTAAAAAGCAAATTAGAGATTCCCTGTGTGGGAGGATGGCAATTGGGGAACAGTTGGCCTTAACTTCTCTGCCTCACTTTAGAGAAATGAGATGACAAACAGGTTTTTTTGTTTTGTTTTGTTTTGTTTTGCTTTTTGCCTGTTTTTTACCCATTATCTGCCCCCAACCCAATTGGAGAACCTCCATATGTCATTATCTGTGTGTCATATCCCTGAACTCTCTCTTTTATTTTTTCCAGAGAGGAATCTTCCAGTCTCTAGCTTTGAAGATAACTGCCTTATTCCTTGCATTTAAGAGCAGGGAGAGAAAGGAAGCTGAGAGCGCTACCATTACCATACAAAATGGAGACATTCACTTCATCTCCCTATGTTTTTGGTCCCACATCTGACCTTCATCCTTCCCTGTGCCTGGTGCACTCAAGTCCAGAACCTCTAAGGTTCAGTTCCTTAGCATACAAACCTCTGGTCTCCTGGGATTGGAGGAACAGAGAGAGAAGAGAATAGGAATGAAATAATGTCTGACCACGGGAATACAGAAGACAGAGGGGATATGAAGAAAAACTACTCTACACACAGTAGTTTCATTTCCATCCCTCCTTCACTGACACCTTCCCAGGTGCCGTAAGCTGCAAGTCTTTCCTTGGCTCCTAGGGAGGATCCTCTGATTTCTCCTTGAAATATCCTTCTCCAGGTTTAGAGGGTATAATGACCCCTGCTCTGCTATGCCAGTTATTACTCCTTCATCCACTTTCAAATTTCTAAAAGTTCATAGAAATCTCTTGTCTGCTCTTGTCTCCTCGTTTTTCTCTTTGTAATGTTGCTTTTTTAGCTACTAAAAATTTCCTTTAATTTTATTTTAATAGAGTTTGGGGAGAGAGAAAAAATAAATGAGTATAGTCATTCCATTCTGTTATAACCAAATTCAAATGTGACATTTATTATCTACTTATTTTTGCTTTTTCACTTTTAAAGACACCTTTAGTAGTCATTGAGTGACTACCATAATAATAAAATTATAAGAACAACATTAATAACTTTCATTCTTAAAGTAATATAATATTTTAGAATTTTAAAAGCTCTTTGGCATTTAATCCTCCATGTGGAGTGGATGTTTTTATCCTTATATTACATGAGATAATTGAGGTTAATAGAGTTTAAATAATATGTGTATGGCTGCATAATTAGTTGATAAAGGGCCTAAAACCGGAACTCAAAATTCCAGACCTTACTCTGGTACTATTTTGAAGACATTATAAAGCATTTTGCTAAATACTTGCATGAAGTGTAAGCATAAAAAAGTACAAACAAGAAGACCTAAATTTTGCCCTCAAAAAGCTCTTAATGTAAGAAGAAAAGTATAGTAGCCCCCTTATCTACAATTTCACTTACAGTGGTTTCAGTTACCCATGGTCAACCATGGTCCAAAAATAGCTGAGGACAGTACAGTAAGATACTTTGATAGACAGACTGGGAGAGACCACATTCACATAACTTTTATTGCAGTATATTGTTGTGTTTGTTCTACCTTATTGTTAGCTATTTTTGTTAATTTCTTACTGTGCCTAATTTATAAATTAAACTTTATCATAGGTGTGTATATATGGGAAAAATGTATAAATAGGATTTAGTACTATTGATGGTTTCAGGCATTCCCTGGGGTTCTTGGAACATACCCCCTGGGGGAATAAGCAGGGACTACTATATATGATATTTTAACTTTAATATAAAAAATAATAAAATAAGCCCTTCAACATTAATAGGCTGTGCCTCTAAGATGCTTAGAGATTGAAAGAGAAGGGAGATTGGTCTAATTAGAAAGACCTAGTTAAAAAAAGTGAGTGTTTGAGCTTTGACCATAAAGAATGGGTACAATTTTGATAAGCAGATAGAAGAAAGGGCTTTCCTGGATGGGAGGAGAAAATACACAAGTAACTGGTGGGGGCAATCCCCAGCCTATCACCTGAACTAGTGAGCTGGTTGCCTGTTGCAGGATGAGTGGACAAATGGGATTAGAAAGGGAATTTAGAGAAATATCATGGAAATCATGGATGTCTTGCTAACGAATTTAGAACTATTTGATTTCAGAAAAAGGAAGTAAATGGAGTGACATAAAAATATCATTGCTTTTTCTGTTTTTCTAGCAATTATTTTTTCCTAAATTTCACACTTTCTAAATGCAAATTCAATCTTAATGAGAAAGAACTAGCAGTCTTGTCTCTGAAGTTGGTTTCTTGCACTTAGAGTTGTGAGAAATGTGAATAGACTGAGAAGTTAGGGGTGGAAGAGGCTTTAACTACTACTAAGTCCATCACCCTCGCTCACATGCACAGATTTCACAGATAAGGAAACTGAGGCTCAGGAAGACTATAAGCTATAATTGCTTTCATGTTTATCACAATATGTAATTTTCATTTCTGCCCACATGATGACAATAATAACCTATTTTATAATACAATATAATCCTTACTTTCTAACCATTAGGATTAAGTTTCTGAAAAATGTCATGGAGGAATGGTTTGTATTTCAAGAATTAAGACATTATGGAAAAAAAGACTTAGTAGCAAGGAGATCAGGAGTAAAACCTAGGAAAGGTTTAATTTTTATGTTTACTGAAATATAACAGTAAAAGCAGAACACTCAATATAGATAGCACTAATGATATTTTATGCATGCTAAATTAGAATGGCCTCTGTGCAATTAATTTTCATTTACTAACTTTTGGAAGTTTCAGGGTTTCAACTCCCTTGCAGCCTCTAGGTTAGCCTTGTACATTTGTTTTATGAGCATGATGAAGGGCAAGAGGCATTTGGTTTTGTGACTTTCCTTCACATAAATGGTAATGTCTTTCTGTTTTTATGATTACGATATTTCAAAATTTCGAAAACACATAGGAACTATGAATATTTGAGATGGAAAAAGTTCTGGGTGATTGGTAAGCAGCTGGGCATACTTCAGACACCAAGGTTGTATTCTGAGCTTGGCTACTGAGAAGTTCAGGTCAAAGTTTTCATACTTAGCCTTAGGGCTCTCTCTCTCTCAGCACACAGAGGCTTCTACTTTTTTTTTTTTTTAATCTTGCCCAAAGCTTTATTACAAAAAACAAACAAACAAGCAAAAACACTTCAGTTCCACCTCTATGTTGACTCTTTTGATATTCCCAATCCTTATTTGACTCTCCTCTAATTAGCCTTGAGAGTAGAGTCACTAAATTTCCAAGTACTCAACTCAAACTTTTATAGTTGTTGTAAAGGTATACAAATGCAAATTCTTTACAGAAAATCTTTGTGGAAGGAAAGTTGCCATTGGAATGGATATTCCAATCGTAACTCCCCATATGCTAGCAATTCAAATATTTCTGAGGCACTGGAATAAGAGCCCCAGTGCATTATTTACTTGAAAAGCATCCACTCCACCCCTTTCAGCAGATTGAGATCAAGCTTAGAAGACAAAAGCCTTGGAAATTATTTCAGTTTCCGTAGGTGAGAAACTCATCCAGGTTGAAGACACATGCTTGGTACAGAAAAGACACTTGGGGTCAGGGGAAAGTGGCCACACAACTAATCTCAGTAGGTTGATCTTTAGCCTAGTTTGCTTAGGAACAAAGCTGTACCACTGACCCAGGAAAAAACAAAAACAAAAACAAAAACAAAAAAACATGTCTCTAGAGTCTCTGTAAAAATAGCATATTGTAGGCAGTCAGTAAGTATGTGCTGCTCAGGAGATGATAGGACACTTTTTTTTTTTTTTTTTTTTTGACGGAGTTTTCTCTCTTGTTGCCCAGGCTGGAGTGCAATGGTGCAGTCTTGGCTCACTGCAAACTCCGCCTCCCAGGTTCAAGCAATTCTCCTGTCTCAGCCTCCCGAGTAGCTGGGATTACAGGTGCCCGCCACCACACCCAGCTAATTTTTGTATTTCTAATAGAAACAAGGTTTCACCACATTGGCCAGGCTGGTCTCGAACTCCAGGACACCTTTTTTGACTGTTTATGAAGAAAGAAGAAGCAGCAGCTATAAATGCTGCTACCTGCTGAAGCATTTTCTGAGAAAGATAAACCCTGGGAATTTTAAGGGGAAGAAAGTTAATAGGCAGTTTAGGGACATGTATCTACTTATTTACACCCTTCCCACAACACATCTGTTTTTGAATCAGAAAAGAATAATTTGAACACAATCATCAATGTTAAGAGTTTTGGAAGATGTTTCAAATCTGTGATCTCACTGAACCAAATCACAGGCGTTCTTAGTAAGATAGAGCCAATATTATGATTCCCTTTAGGTAGAAGGAGAAAATGAGGCTCAAAAAAGGAAAGGAACACATTCAGATGCATATACACAATGTGAACCCCCATACGTGTGTGCACATGAGCACACTTGCACACAGTAAGTCCATTATTCTGCCATCTCAACAGTAAAATATGGCCATGGCATAAGACACTGGGCCACTCTCCAGAGCAAGCCACAGGCTGGTGTTCCATTTCCTGAGATGCCTTTGCGTAATGTGAGACAGAGGGTCTAAACAAGGTACAAGCCAGGATTTTGAGAAATAAGCAAGAAGTCTTTCCTTTACCACAGTTTACATTTTTAAAATTTTACTAGTACTTTTATTGAGTTATAATTTTCATAGAGTGAAAGGCACAGAACTTAAAAACATAGTCCCATGATTTTTGACAAATTAATTTATACGCATAACCCAGAGCCCTATCAAGACACATGACATTTCTATCAAGCCAGAAAGTCTCCTTGTGGCCCTTCCCAGTCAATACTCCCACCTCCACTGGCTTTCCTTTTAATGACTGGGTACTTCTAAACAGCCAAGATAACATTTTTTATTATTGTTCATAGCAGGTAAACAACTCTGGGAAATTCATCATCAGTTTCTAAAAGTAATCTGTAAACCACATCCAAATATTTTTCTCTTAGGTAAGTTACCCGAACCTATTTATTTTAAAGATATTAAACTCTTTCCCATAATCATTTTTCTAGTCTGCTAAGTATAATGCCTTAATTGAAAATACGTAGTATGGTTTCATACGAGAGACACTCATTGTACATGCTTATTAAATAAACATGCTATTTAACTATCTCATCCACCCTTAACATTGACTCTTACTTTGTAAATATATAATGCATTATATGTTGTATTTCTATGCCACTGATGGCTTTGTTAAATTTTTAAAAATTATTATTAATTTGATTTGGGGTTAACTCTTTATTGCTCAGATCCTACTTTCTCAGTGGTGTTTTTAGAAAACGTCTAGCAGAAAAGGTGGATAAATGTATTCTTTGGTCAATAAATGACTACCACTTTGAGATAGATTTTCTTCATAGGAAAAAACTCGTTAAGAAATAGAATCAGTGAATGCATTCTTACTGAAAATTGTTAAATTGTTTCTTAAGCATGACTCTTGAGCATTAGTTCAAATGAAAGCATAGATTTTGAAAGATATTTGATCAGAGGATCAACTAAATTCTGAAATATTCAATTTCATTGTCTTTCTTTACCTTTAATTGCATTACAGATGTCTTATAAATGTGTGATTAAAATATGAAAAAGTATGTCAGTAAGTAAAAATTCATCACCTCAGCCAGAAGTGAAGAGTATGTATCACCAGCCAGAGGCTATCATCACCACTTCCAAAGACAATGAGCCTCATTGAACTATAAGCCATTCCAGCAATTATAGCTGTTTCACTCACTGTTGTGCTCTGAGAATCTAGTTCAGTGCTTGGCACATACAAGCGCTCAACATATGTTGAAGAAATAACAAAATAAGTGTGGACAAAAACTGGTCCTCATCTGTCCTTAGTCCATTCAAGTTGCTATAACAAAAATACCATAGACTGGGTAGCTTAAACAACAAGCATGTAGCAAACATTTATTTATCACAGTTCTAGAGGCTGAGAGGTCTAAAATCAAGGCACTACAGATTCAGCTTCTGGTGAGAGCCAACTTCCTGGTTCATTGATGGCAATCTTCTCTCTGTGTCTTCATGCAGCAGAAGAAATGAGGAAACTCTCTGGGGTCTCTTTTGTAAGGGCACCAATCCCATTTATGTGGTCTCCACTCTCATGACCTAAACACCACCCAAAGGTCTCAGCTTCCTATACTGTCACATTGGAGGTTAGGATTTTAACATGTAAATTTTGGGGGCATATAACATCAGTCCATAGCATCATGCAACATTATACCTCTGTTATCTAGCATACCTGCCACATGAAAGCTACTCAATATCTTATTGAATAGAATTAGCCACACTTAAATGGTAAGGGACTGAGAAGGCATGGTAAATGTATCTGAAGCCACATCTCAGAAAGAAAGATGTTTTAAAATCATTTTGTTCAAGGCAGTGACTTAGTACTTTGCAGGTCAGTGAACAGTCAGTATGTACTATGACATATGTTGGATTTGGAAGCTTACTCTGTCACCTATTAACCATGTGACAGGGGCAAGTGTTTTAGCCTTTGGAGACTCATATAATGTAAGTCTGTGAAATGGGATTAAAATAACTCACTGAGATATGAAGATTAACTGGGAACTTTCATGGGAAGGTTTCTGCACAATGCTTGGCACAAAGTGGTTGGGACACTCTCTTCTTCCCTTCATCTGAAGGAGTAGCTTTCCTTAAAATGTGGAATACTCGTGAGATTATGAAAAAAAGAGTGAGGCTGAACTTAGCGCCTTCCACCTTGATTGATTTTCTGTCTGTGACTTCTAGTTCTATTTTCTTACAGACAAATGTGAGTTATTAGCACTGCTATTAGCACTGCTGAGCTGTTGCCACCATGCTAGAGCAGACTGGACTCACTCTGAATGTGTTGTTAAAAGCTCTGCCAGCTGAGTGCATCCTGGGTTTCCTTCACAAACCATAGAGTTTCTGACTATGGGATCTCACAAGCACAGTATTAATCTCAAGCCCTAGCCTGAAGTTTTGGTCATGCCAATAAGAGATTTGGCAGGACCATCACTGAAATAAAAGATTAAGTTGAAATAATATGCAGTAATCCAACCTAAGCCACTGACTAAAAGAAGAATCCATCTCTGATAAAGAACTGGCTATTTTATAATCAGCAAAGGGACCTTAACCATGTTCATTCTGAAAATATTCTTCAGGTACTGATAAGTCAAAGGGAATACTTTTTTAAAAAATTTATACTCCTGGATAAAGGAATTCATTACATTTGTATACTATAAGTTCAAGAATGATTTACTCACAATTTAGTAATGACTTTGTGGAAAGTACAGTAAAATGTGTGAGCAGTTTTAGTTATATATACTATTTGTTGGACTCTAAAGTATTCCACAGTTGTTTTGATATATGCCTGTTTGGAGTTAGCAATGTACTTTTCTGGATAAACATCACATAAGGATTACACATTTATCTTCTCACCAAAACAGCCTCCTCTACTCCTCTAGCGTATGTAAATATGACTGGTCACCTTTTTCTCTTAAGCTAAATCTGATAGTTCTGGCTTTGATCATTTGCTTTCTAGCAGCCTCCCCATGTTAGCCTTGCCACATGGTCAGTCTTCTGTTTGGTAGGTTTTATAAATCCTAAAAGTTCTAGTTCAAAAACAGTTCTAATAAACCAAGCATAGATAATTTCATTCATTTCTTCTGAGGATGTAGAATTTGCATCCATTTTTTCAGCAGCTGTCAAAATTGTTGCAAAAGCCTGTGAATAGTCCACAAGGTTGATTAGCCTGCGACACTCTAGGTACAATTTGTATGCTATGCCGATGTCTGGGGTGATATTTGGAATGCACCCTTCTTCCCTTTTCAGTGCTTCATTCTTTAGATAATAGTAAGGATTGTTGAGTGCAGTATGGAGGGCAATTCACGGAGCAGCATTAAATGCCTACGAAGGGCATGGGCGGCGCTGAAGCACACCACCTCATAGAGGCTGTGTCTCAGGAGGCAGAAGGTATTCTCTCACAAGACAGTCATGAAGTTCACAACGTTTTCTCTGAGTACTTCAAATTTGGTTTGCTTTTTACTTCTGCTTAACTCCTTCATTTCCAGTAAAGACTTCTGAAGATGATAGAGGTCTGCCTTCTGAAGCCCCTTTGGCTATGAACCAGAAGCATCTTCTACCTCTTTGGTTTCATCGAAGCTCTGAAACTGGGCCAGGAACTCCTGTATTCTCTTAGCTGTGCTGCCAAGGTGCTTTTCACAAGAAGATTTAAAAACCTCGAAACATTTCTCAAGTATGGTCATCAGTTCATCCTTTGCCAACATCTTCAGCAGCTGCAGGACTGATGCATACTCCTCTGATTTCCGGATGTTCTTTTCTAAACATGTGCGGTACAACTCTCTGATCTGCCGACCTAGTGGATACTTGGGAAGAGAAGAGGTGAACTTATGAACACATGTCAAAACCAGAAAGTAATTCATATGATAAACATGCAGGTTTTCTAGTAATAATTGCCTTTCCTCCTTCAAACATCTCTCACTGGTCAAGAGTGCAACTTGCTTTTCTGAAGCTTGCTTTTCCACATATCTCCTAAAAGATGGAAGACGTCAGATGTTTTCACATTGATTATTTGATAAAAAATTTATTCTTCTTTTGACTTATGGAAGATTACAGCACAGGACACTTAAGGGCTGGGAACAGAAATGCTCTAATAAAGACAGTTGAAGCCTTTTATAAAGCTTTGAATCGAGAAATCATGTTACAAAAAGATGTTGGTCAGAACCTGCAATACTTTTTCATTTATTTTAAAGGGAAGCTGAGTTGTAAGAAGTAGCTTATTGAGTACCATAGTCAGATGCTCCTTGCAAGACAAAAATTGAAACAGTACTATGCACAACAGAGATGATACTGCATGAGGAAACAATCGGTGGTTGATAATAGATGTGGCGATTCCCACAATGAGTATTAGTGCAAATTCATGCAGATGTTGACTGCTGATAATTACGAAATCTTGCAGTACTTTTGTGGCAAAGCTTTCCATATCCTTTAAGGTAGCCAAAACAGGAGGAGACTGCCATTGGCTAGAAGTAGTCCTCTTTTTGCTTGGCATTTTTGGGTCTGTCTTCTGTGTGACAGTCATGTACCAGCTGGAAAGTGAATCCATTAAATAATGTGTATTTCTCTGGGTGACCTGAACGCTTTCCCCCTCTTCGGATTTTAGATGTACACAGCAGTTCATTAATTATGAGACCAACTTTTGCAAAAAATGTTTCATATCTGGACAGTCTTTAGTTTGCGATGAGACTACATATGGTGTGACTTTATTCTGAAGGGCCTCTGTTAGACTTCTGAATGTTAAATCATGATCTGTGACTTTCACACCAAGAACAAGAGCAGCAGTTGGAATTTCTCTGAGTTTTATTTGACAGCCCAAGTCTCTTGAATTCTTCTGGAATCCAGAATGAGATTTTTGCAGAAATTCAGTTAGATTGTCAAACAAGTTTTTATTTAATTCCTCTTGTAGTGGCTCATTTTCAGATTTCATTTGCTGCCATATCAACTAAGTTCCAAATTGAAGCTTACTGTCCTTAGGCTCATTTTTCCCTTTGTTAAAATAGTCCTCCATTGGCACAGAGATCTTTCTCTTTTTGGAGTTTGGCTTAAAAACAAAGCAGCCCTTAGACACTGAGGAGGTGGCCATGGTCTTACTGGCTCTGTGGATACCAGATGAACCGGGAATACCTTTTGACTGTGATCCTGAGGGGAGAGTGGAAGAGTACAGGTTGAAGAGAGTACTGCAATTTCAGAACACTAGTGGATTCTATTGTCCTTTTGCGATTAGACTTATTTCAGGGTCATAACAGGTATTTTCCTGATGGTACCTGATAGGACACTTTAAGTACATATATGAGGGCACTAGCATTTTGAGCTGCATGGCCTGGTCTTACTGACCTCTTTTAGCCCAGTATCTTTAGTAAAGATACTTGCCTCTTCCATCACATCCTTCCATATAGCCCACTTCCCAGTTACACCAGTGCACACCTGATGGCTTAGAAACCAAGTCCATCTAATACATATACTCTCAGCTCATATACACCCTTTTTCTTTGTATTCCTACCTTTGCATGTACTAGTTTATAATTCAGAATATTCTCACCATCTTTTTTTCCTGGGGATATCTCTCACTTCCTTTGAGACTCTTGGCTCTTCCTCTGACCTCCCATAAGACACTCAGCTTATAGCTTTATAATAGATTTAGCTTGTTCTGTCTTCCTATGTAGAATTTTTACATGGCTGAATGTACACAATGGATAAAGAAATGAATCATAATAGATATTCAACAAATATTTGTGAAATACATTAGGTTTTTTTTTTTAATTAAGTACCAATCCGGGGCGTAAATTAGCATAATTTGTGGGTGCTAGGAGGGGGAAAGGATAGTAAAGATACAGCTAAGGTAAGAAGATTGACTACATACCTCTCTCTAACTTCATGGGGTGGAGACTTTCTTCTTTGAAGTTTTTTTGAGACGGAGTCTCGCTCTGTTGCCCAGGTTTGAGTCAGTGGTGCAATCTCAGCTCACTGCAGCCTCTGCCTCCTGGGTTCAAGCAATTCTGCCTCAGCTTCCCGAGTATCTGGGATTATAGGTGCCCACAACCATGCCTGGCTAATTTTTGTATTTTTGGTAGAGACAGGGTTTCACCACATTGGTTAGGCTGGTCTTGAACTCCTGACCTAAGGTGATCCGATGGCTTTGGCCTCCCAAAGTGCTGGGATTACAGGTGTGAGCCACCACGCCTGGCCCTGAAGTTTTAACATATAATAAAAATCAAGATGAACACTGACCTTGTACTAAATATCTTCTATCAACCTCTTATGAAATAGCAGTCACATGGCCAGTTAGTTTATCTCATTCTAAGCCCCTACTTAAATTGTAAATGGTAATTCATATGCATTTGCCTGGTGTTTTATGATTTCCTAAGTGCATGTATATCTATGATCATGGAAGTTTATATAATGTTAACTGCACAGACTTCAATATTTGCTTGAATTCTAATCCTGGCTGTATCATGTATTGACTTATAACCTTGGGCAAGTCTATTAACTTCCCTGAAACTCTGTTTCCTTGATCACAAAATGCAAATAGAACATTTCTTATAGGGCTGCTGTGTTTATGAGTGGATCTCTAATACACACTACATATGTTGCATTTATTTTTGATTCACGGGAAGCACTGAAAAATGTTAACAATAATGTGGATAGTGATCTTTTTTGAATTTTACATACAAGTCTGTGAAACAAGAAGAGATTTTATTGTCCTCCACTTAGTAGGTAGAAAAATTGAGACTGTTATCATTAAACTTCTAGTGCGTAAGTAACTTTCCCAAGGACCCAATTACAACATAAAGGTAGAAATTCTATCCCAGGTTTTCAGATTCAGAATTCAGCATTTTTCCACTGTAATAGATTCCCTACAACCTAAAATACTGTCTCATTGTTCTTTCTTTGGTTTACTGCTCTTTGTAGACTTGGCTTAAATTTGTGAAAGGCAAGTGTGAGGGAAAAGAGGGATTTGTGTTTAAATGAAATGCGGGTATGAAAAAAAAGTGAATTTAGCCATTCATCCCTACTGAGCACGTCTGAAGAAAAGCAATTTTCCTGTTCTCTGCAAACCATTCCCAGTTACCATGAACAGTCAGTGAAAAAAAAATATATTGGTTCCATTACTTTATTAAGCATCTTTTGAAAGGATATCAAAAGAACTTCATTTATAAAATCTTGTAAAGGTATGAAAACATTACCAACTACAAAGGTAAATGGTTGAAATGAAATGGGAACTGATCTTTTTTGACAAGAATTCCTAGTTTGATAACCCTGGCTGTTTTTCCCTTAAATGTACCTTCCAAGGATTTGGCATTAATCAAACCACATTTTAAATATACTGTTACATTAAGTAATGCACATTTGTCCTCAGAGATAATGCTGAGTCTTTTTTACTCTTTATCAAAGCACATTTTAATTGACTGGGAAATTAAGAAATACCTTCCTTGCATATAATATGAAGAAATATGTTCGCAAAAATAAATATTATAAAAAGAGGTTTATACCAAAAGCATATAGCTAGATCTAGTTGCAGAGCTATACAACTTGGCTCTGTTTGAGACTACATCTAGTTTAATGTAACTTGGATCAATTTTAGCAACTAGAAAGCACTGTAGAGAAGACATCAGGATTTTATACACACACACACATTGTGTATATACAGATATATATACATATATATTTGAAGAGAAGCAATTTTCAAATATATTTCAAATATATGTATTGCAACAATGTTTACCCTCTTGACCAGGAACATTAGGTTGCATCTGTATATTAAAACATGACATGGAAGTAGCTCCTGTCTGTAAACCGTCCTCAATCTGTTAAGCCCTATTGATCTCAGAGAGGTGATGGAGAAAAGAGAAGTCATCCCTCATTCTAAGACTTTTACTAAAAAGGCTCCATATCCAGGGCATGGTACTATATATCATAATTTTGTTTTTAAAAAAGAGAGAAATGGCAAAAATAAAACTCTGCTCTTCTTTTAAAGATCAGAAATTCTAATCAGTTGCATTGAAAATTAAATAATAAATAAGAAACAATAGCATCAATGATTTATATCTGTATCATGCTTTACCTTTTTCAAAGAGTATTTATATCCACTGTTTCAAGTGGTCCTCTCACCAACACTGTTAAGCAGGATTTAAATCAACACTACTCTTCTAAGATATGACTAATGAAGTAGATACTACTATTAGTTCCATTTTACAGATACATTTTACAGAACATTTTTTAAAATGAGTTTCTGAGAGGTCAAATGATGTGCCCAAAGTTATGCTAATAAGTGGTCCAGCTTAAACGTGAATCCATTCAACTTGAATCAGAGCATGGTATTGACTTCATTTGACAGTGAGATTGTTGAATCCCACTGCGCTCATTGGCAGGGAAAGCCTAGAAGTCAGCAAAAGTCATTTCTCTTGTAAGTCAAAATGGCATAGCCAGATTTTGACACTTTTCAAATTAAATGCTTTTCTGTGTTACCATTTCTTATTGTTATTTTCTTTACCACACAGCACCCAGTATAGAATAGCATACAGTACACTTAGTTAACTATCCATCTCTCTCTTGAAACTTGAGTTACACACACAATTCAGGGCAAGGGCCCAACAGTTTATCATGTGTTCCCATTACAAGATTTTAAATAGTAATTTCTGATTCTCTTTCCAGCCTTAAGATGGCATCCAGCCAGAAGCAGAGTGTTCCTCTACCTTCAGTAGACAGTTTACAACCTGAACCCCTCCAGGCATTAGTCCTTGCTCTGACTTGAGCAACAGCTCACACTCAGAATTCTGAGTTGGATGCCTATTTTTAAAGCTGAGGACACCTCTTCCTGAGTTTTCCTACCTTTCAGCAGGAGCAAGGTGTATTAGTCTGTTCTCACGTTGCTAATAAACACATACCTGACACTGGATAATTTATAAGGGAAAGAGGTTTAATGGATTCACAGTTCCCCATGGCTGGGGAGGCCTCACAATCAGGCGGAAGGCAAATGAGGAGCAAAGTCACATCTTACATGGTGGCAGGCAAGAGAGCTTGTGCAGGGGAACTCCCATTTATAAAATCATCAGATCTCGTGAGATTTATTCACTACCACAAGAACAGTCTGGGGGGAAACGCTTCAGTGGTTCAGTCATCTCCACCTGGCCCAATCTTTGACACATGAAGATTATTACAATTCAAGGTGAGATTTGAGTGGGCACCCAGCCAAACTATATCACAAGGTAACTTCTCTCTGCCTCCTTATTGACTCTTCTCCATAGCAATCTGCACCTGTTAATCACTTCAAGAATGAACATCTTACCATTATTCATGTTGCCTTTGGAATTATACAAGTTGGTTATCTTGCTGGTGGCACTGTGGTGGAAGTGTTCTGATAACAGGCACCTTTTCACACTAGGTAGTGTTCTAGGTAATGTGAATCTCATGGCTGTTACACAAATAGGTAAACGGAGGTGCCAACTTCCACTGTGTGCTTTAATCATTCAAACTGCAGCCCATTCCTGACATTGGGCACTTGGGCTGTCTCTTCCTGATACATTCATCTCCGTGTTTTTCATTTCATTCCCTTTTTCTCCTGATCTAATATCTCTATCTAGTCATGAAATTTACTTTCTCACAGTCCGCTGATATCTATAACTTATCTCTAATGCAAATTACAGTCACTTTTCATCCCTTAACTCTGCTGATTTCTTCATCCACTTGCTTAGCAAATATTCAAAGGTTCAAAATGATTTGACTTTTTAAAAATTAGTAAACTTTATTTTTAGAGAATTTTTAGGTTCACAGCAAAACTGAGCAGAAGGTACAGTGATTTCCCGTATATCACCTAACCCCCATTGTACATGGCCTCTTCCTCTATGGATGCCCTGCACCACAGGAATATGTTTGTTACACTCAATGAAGCTACATTGACACATCGTTACAACCTGAGGTCCATAGTTTACATTAGGGTTCACTCCTGGTCTTGTACATTCTATGGGTTTTGACAAATATATGATGACATGTATGTGCCATGGTAATATTGTATAGAATAGTTTCATTGCCCTAAAAATCCTCTGTTCTCTGCCTATTCATCCCTCCCTCCTTCTTAATCCCTGCCAGCCACTGATCTTTTTACTGTCTCCAGAGATTCGCCTCTTCCCGAGTGTCCTACGGGTGAAATAAACAGTATGTAGCCTTTTCAGATTTGCTCCTTTCACTTAATAACAGGCATTTAAGGTTCTCTCTGTCTTTTCATGACTCAATAGCTGATTTTTATTAGTGAATTTTGAATGAATTCCATTGTCTGGATCTACCACAGTCTATGTATCCATTCATCTACTGAAGGACATCTTGGTTGTTTCCAAGTTTGGCAGTTATGAGTAAAATTTTTTTTAAAAAAAAAACATCAGATAGGGGCCTGACACTCTGCTAGGTACTGTTACATAGACTCTCTTAATGATTCTCAGGCTCCTCAAGATGGTTAACTATTTGGAGAAGCTAAGGCTCGGAGAAGTTAAGTGACATGACCCAAATCTCCAAGTTGGTGAATATAATTGTCAGGACTCAAACTCCATGTGTTTTAACATGGAGTCCACAATTTCATCAGCTGCCTAGGGGAGCAGATTATTACCTCCCTGCCACTCTCCCTTGCTAATGGTAGACATTGCTGGTTAGCTACAACATATTTGCTTGTGAAGCCTAATTCAATACAAGCTGTCAATATTAATCAATTATCATTGGCATACATGATGAAACCTAACTGGCATCCTTGACCTGGCCATGAAAGAGTGTCACATATCTCCTTAGAGCATAAGCATTCAATCTTTGACAACATTTCGGCTGACACCAATGAAGTATGGATTTTATTATTAATATAATGGCCTAATTCAGGAAGAAGCTATATACCCGTATGGTCCTTTTAATAACTTTATGGTACATTAGTAATAATGCCTTAATTCTGTTAAATTATTGAAATTCAGTTCTTACTAGCCTTCACTCCTATCTTCATGACTATGCCTAGCTACAGGCAGAATGTTCTAATATTGGGCCTTTTCCCTTTACGTAAGAATGCTTCCCACATATGCAAGGAAGAGTCGAGCTTCAGTTACCAATGCATGTAGGAGAAAGTGCCCATTATCATTAGGATTATAGACCAGTAGAAAGACCTCGGAAAGCACACACATTCTAGACTGTTGTGTGTTGACACTTTTTTACCTTTCCTTGAGGCTCTCAGTATATCAGTGCCAACTAATTTTATATTTTCTGCTTTTAATATATGACTCCAATCATGTCACTTACTGGGAAGGATTACAGTTTTGATGTCTGGGTTTATTGAAATCTCAGAAATTTCTATTGGAGGCCCAGTGTTTTCTACACCATGCAACAATTTACTACAAAATTAGCTGCTTAAAACGTTATACATTTACTATCTCATAGTTATGGATCAGGAGGACTACAGGAACAGCTTAACTGTGACCTCTGCTCAGGGACCTACAAGACTACAATCAAGCTATTAGCCAGGCTTCATTGTTATTCACAGACTTGAATAGGGAAGAATCTGCTTCAAGCCTACTCAGGTTGTTGGCAGAATTGCAAGTGAGTCTGTCATGAGAGAGTTTTATATGATATAACTTAGTCAAGGGAGCAATATTTCATAATATTTTTATGTTCTATTGGTTAGGAGCAATTCACAGGTTCTGTTCACTCAAGGGGAGAGGATCACACAAAGACCTGAATATCTAGAAGAAGGGAGCATGGGACCACCTCAGTCTGTCTACCCCAAGAAAGTAGCTTAGGGTGATAGGAAGAGAATCAGTGAGACTCCAAAATATGAAATATTATTTAGAGAAACCTAGAATAGATCTTGATGACAACATGACCCAGAATGCCTGGGGAAAAGCGAGGTGTATGTGCATTCCCATGAATGCCCACTAGGTGCCAGCTACCATTCCAAGAAGGAGAATTCAAAGACAAGAACATTCTTCTCTCAGGATGACATTGTCTAGACAGGAAAATAAATAAGTAAGCACAATAAATAGCAAAGCAGGATGTGGTAAGTATGTGATAAATGCTATGATAAAAGTAGGTAAAATTACTATAGAAGCAAAGAGGAGGGGGATGTGATAGGCTGACAACAACCATAATGAAAGGCTGCCTAGAATAGGTAATATTGGGCTATGTTTTTAATAACAGAAAGAAGGTAGATCACCATATAAAGTAGGTGTGTGTGAGTGTCTGCATGTGTGCATTTCTCATATGGAACAGACAAATGTAAAATAACTAAATACAGAAGGAGTAACATGAGATGAACAAACTTGTGAAATAATTGGATACCTTCAATAGAAATCTATGATCAACATGGCTCAAATACAGAGTGCTCTAGGGGGTGGAAGGTAAGGTTAGAAAGGTCAGTGACAGCTTAGTGAAGAACAGCCCTGCTGGAATATGCCAGGCCGTTGGGTCCAGACTTTATTTTCAGAGAGTGGGAAATCCTTAAAACATTTCACCAGATAAGATGTATATTGTATGTATTAAATTCCCGTTCCTCCAGAAAGTTTTCTTCTAAAACTTATCTGAAGGAAATAGCTTGAATAAGTGCACAAGAAATTTGATATAAGAATGTTTCTGATTTTTTTTCTTACAAAAATGTGAGAAGTTGAAAACAATTGCATAGGAGGGCTTTAAAATACAGTATGCTATATCCATTGGATGGACTATTATATAGATCTTGTGATGACATGGAAAGATATCTGTAATATGTCGTTAAATAGAGAAAGCAGATTACAGAAAAATATGAAGAGTACAATTTTAGCAGTCTAACCACATGTAATTTTAGATGCATTAAAAATATGGAATGATAACATTCAAATCATTCGACATCCTCAGAAATTATATCCTTTTCATATGTTTCTGTTTGGTTTGAAGTTTTTACAATGAGCAAAAGCAATATAGGCATACCCATTTTGAAAAAGAATTTTATATCAGAAACATCACTGTAGCATATTGTAGGGATTGATATGGAAGAGTTTGTTAGTTGGAACAAAAATTGAAGGCACTGTAACAAAGATACACAAATTACAGTGTTTCTGACAGATACATTGATTTCCCTCTTGTGTAACAACTCAAGTAACATCCAGCTCTGTGTCCACAAATCCACCAGGGACCCAAGTTGACAGGGCAGGTGTCCTTTCCCCAAAACTGGTGTTCAAGATTTTCCGGTTCTTGCCATTTCCAGAAAATGGGAAGGAAAAGGGAGAAAAGAGTCCAGGACAAGATTCTTTTGTTGAAATGACTTGGACCCTGTACACATCACTTCCTCTTATGTCTTATTACTGAGTTATAGAATTAACTGAGGGTTGGAGGAAGGGTTGACAATCAGCAATCTGCCACAAGGAGCAAAAAAAACTCTAAATAGGGGAGATTGTTTTGCAGCTTGATGTAATCATCAAGCTAAAAGATGAGTTTCTGCTTTTGTCATTATTACTTATCTTTAAATGAGCCTCCGGTGCATATAATTGGATTAATTGTATTCCTTGTTTCAAAATATGTGTTGATCATTGGTTTATACAAGTTTCTTACTTGCTTTTTTATTATAAAATAAATTGCTGCCCTAAATAAAAATGAAATTGGTTGGGTTTTGCCACATAATAAATCATTCAAAAATCAGTGGCTTCAAACAACAATGATTTACTGGTTCATGATTTTGTGGGCTGGCAGTTCACCTGGGCTCACCTGGGTCATTCCTCTGGTCTGGGCAGGTTTGGCTGGATAGTCTGAGATAGCCTCATTCACAGTTGTCTGCAAGTTGTTGTGGACCATTGGTTAATAGTCAGCTGGGGTTCCAGAGGTGGTGGGTCCAGGTTTTTCTACCAGGCTAGCTCAAGTGTGTTCACATGACAATGACTGTAGTGTTTCTAGGAATAGCAAGAGAGAGCTAGCTCAATGTGCAAGCACATTCCAAGTCAGTGTCTATCATGTTTGCTCTTACCCCTTGGTCAAAGCAAGTCGTTTTCCAGGCCCATAGCCAGTGTGGGAGAAGAATATCAAAGGTGTGGATACACAGAGGCATGGACACCTTAAAGCCATTACTACAGCAACCTACATAATGGAAATCCTGTATCTACACGTGCGGTCCTCCCTCACGCTAATAGCTCTTACTATATTGTACATAATCATAAGTTCTCCACTTGACTGTTGTATAATATTCCACTGAATTAATATACCATATTTTATTTATCCTATGACCTGGGGATGGTATTTGGGTCATAAACAATTTTTTTGCTACTATAGACAGTACCACTATGAACATTCTTGAACATGTCTTCTCTTACACATATAAAAATGTTTTTCCTTCGGTATATCTGGGGGTGAGATCATGAATATCAAATGTTGTGAAGTAATGCCAAATTATTTTCCAAAGTGGTTATACCAACTTACATTCTCACCAGCAAAGTATACAAGATCCTATTGATCCACAATTCTCCATAACTGACCATAATATTGAAAGGCTTCTTAAGTTTTACAATGAGATGGGTATAAAGTCATACCTCACTGTGACGTTGATGACAGCGATCACATAAACTGCCCTTGGTCCCGACCCTTAACAGCAAGACGCTAGAGCCTGCTTGATTTCCTGTTCCCAATCATCCTCCATCTCAACTCCAGCTTCTCTTGTTTCTCTGACACCCTCTATGATTTAAAGCCCACAAGGCCCCATAACTGCCGCCAGTATAGCTACAACATAAAGTTCCTTCCAAATCTGAAATTCTTCTTTTCAAAATTTCTTCTCTTTCAAAACTTTCTTTCTCTGGCCAAACAACAGGAGGTTTGGAATTGGACAAGCCTGGTATGAATTGCACCTCCTGTACTTAACTAGCTATGCAACCTTTAACAATTTACTTAAAAACATTTCTATGCTCCAGCTTTCTCCTTTGTAAAATAAACATAACAGTTCTATTTTGTTGTGAGCACTATACGTGGTGACATATATAAAGAGACATGCAACAAACAGGTGCTCAAATTTGGAAGTACTACTGACGACTGGGCAACCCTCCTGCTGGGTTCTTGGTTGAAGGAACCAGCCTACTGCCCCATCAAAATTAGATAGACTAGCCTTGCCTGAGGTTAAATAGCTATTTCAGTATTCATTCATGTCAAATAAAATTGTGATTTCACTGTGGCCCACAAAACGATAGTCAGATCTAACAAATTCAATCAGCTAATTTTTGGACAAAGTCTCAATGATGATAATGTAGATCATTAATCACTACTCCACCTGCACATGAAATATGACAGATCTCAGTGTCAGGCATTTTCACAACTAGCATTAACACCAAGGAAAATACAGTGATTAAGGTCCTTCAGTGCTGTTTTGCTCCAAGGAAGTGAGGTGGCCCCGGGGGGATATACCAGGAAGTGTGTGCCCCCTGGGGGTCAGGAGACATGTCTTACAAACCCGGCTCTGCTGTGAGCATATTGGGTGATTGTAAAAATATGTTGACTTCTCTAGGTCAGAATTTCCTGAGAACATTGACAAACACACATGTGATAAATGTTTGTTGAGTTGAAGTGAATTGTATCTGAAAAATGCCAATGTTGGACTAAGCCATCCCCAGTATTCCCGAGGAACCCCTACACATTCACACCTCATTTGAAGCAGCAGCTTCTCCTGCATGAAATCTTTTCTGACTGTTCCAGAGTGGCAAGCCCCTATTCAGGAGCACAGAGCCTCCTATTAAAGATCTTTTCAAAGGACTCAACACCATAAAGTGGTCCAATGATGTTTACGGGAGATACAAAGGTGGCTGTAGTTTCCCAAGAATCCACACTTATATTGCAAATGTCCTTTAGAGGCTGGGAATTTATGCATGGCCTGGATCCTATGAATGGCTCATGGTGAGTGAGGCGCAAGCTCCTTTGCTGCATTCCACACCACTCTGCCTGATGTTACATGGATCTGCCTTACGGATGAGTGGCTCTTCTCTGGGATAATCTCATTATTTGAAGTTAAGTCAGACACTGATGCTACAGAAGCCTTGATTTGTGTTTAGAATATTTGTGTTAGAGGAATTGTTTAAAGATTTGTCATTTTAACAGACCAAAACCCAGATAGGCATAAAAGGAACATTAAAGCATAACTATATCTCCTCAATATAGCGCAATGCAATAAGGTTCTGAACCTGTAGCTCAAGACTAAGGTCCTAATTCCAGCTCTTCTACTGATAGCATGTATAATTTTCAGTGAATCGCCCCTGTTTTCTGAGCCTTAGTTTCCTCACTTAGAAAACAAAGATAATAATACCTGTTCCGCCTCTTTTGTGGAAGCATTTGAAACTCAAAGGAGATAATGTATGTGGTGTTGCATTGGAAGTTGTTGTTACCTTGACCCATCTCCATCTGTGTCTGCAGTGGTCCTGGGTCCCCAGTTCATGGGAGCCCTCACTAATCTTTAGCTGATGGGACACTGTCATAGCCATCATCTGGATACTTTGTGTTTACACAGCACTTACTCAGAGGAGCTGAAGGCAATGGGGCTTCTTTTCTGCACAATCCCGAGGGGTACTCTCATCCTATAATAGCTCAGAGCTTGGACATATTTTGTAAGATAATCAGCTGAAACTCTCTTCTGCTTGGTTTCAGCCCATTTGCCCCTGCCACATTCCCTGGGACCAAACTTCTGTCTCCAACAGTGGGGAGAGCAAGACTAATGCCAGATTATCTAATTACAGAAGCTAAGACTATTGCTGCCATACATGATGCAAATATATTTTGATCAGGGTCCTAATACTGATTTCTGGGATGTCACGTTGCATTAGTAATATGCAGCCTTTTCTCCACCGCGTGGCACGGGATGTTCATTGTTCCTTAAGGTGGAACCAGAGAGCAACATTCTGACTGTGATGTGAAGGATACTTTTGTTCCTTTGCAGACATATACCATAGTGATTAAGAATATATATTTTGGATTCTAAGGGATTTGAGATAGAACTCTATCTTTGCTATTTATTAATTAGATGACCTTCCACAAGTCACTAAACTTCAGTTACTTTTTATGTACAATGAGTTAATAATATATACTCTCACAGGACTGTAATGAGTATTAAGTTACCTAATTTATATAAGGTATTTAATACAGTGTTTGGTGCATAGAAAGAGCTCAATCTTAGTATGTATAATTATTACTATATTATCATGTAAGTTACATGATCTCATTCCCAACTTGGGTTTCCATTATATTTAAATCCAGTTTACTTTGTCAGTTAATTGAACAATCACATATATGCCTTCTTGACAGGAAGTCTGATATCATCTCTTAAGTACTATTCTTGTATTCCATGTCTCTGCTATGAATTGTTCAAGAACTTTGGAGTGTATAAAAATCAAGAAAGGGCCAGGCGTGGTGGCTCATGCCTGTAATCCCAGCACTTTGGGAAGCCAAGGCAAGCAGATCACCTGAGGTCAGGATTTTGAGACCAGCCTGGCCAACATGGTGAAACCCCATCCCTACTAAAAATACAGAAATTAGCTGGGCCTGGTGGTGGGCACCTGTAATCCCAGCTACTCGGGAGGCTGAGGCAGGAGGATTGCTTGAACCCAGGAGGCAGAGGTTGCAGTGAGCTGCGATTGCACCATTGCACTCCAGCCTGGGCAACAAGAGTGAGACTCCGTCTCAAAAAAAAAAAAAAAAATCAAGAAAGATAACCAGGCTGGTCACAGTGGCTCATGCCTATAAATCCCAGCATTTTAGGAGGCCAAGGTGGGAAAATCGCTAGAGCCCAGGAGTTTGAGACCAGTCTGGGAAACATAGCAAGACCCCAATTCTTAAAAAATAAAATAAAATAAAATTAGCTGGACATGGTGGCACCCACCTGTAGTTCAATCTGTTCAGAAGGCTGAAGTGGAAGGTTCATTTATGCACAGGAGTTTGAGGCTGCAGTGCCGCTACATTCCAGCCTGGGCAATGGAACAAGACCCCATCTCTGGGGTAAAAAAAGAAAGAACTCACCTGCCATGGCTTCTGGCAGCCAAACTGTGTCACCACTGAAGACTGGTTTTGCACAGCCTGAGATTGCCCAGTGCCATGGAGATGAATGTCCTTGCGAACCCATCTTGGGCTTCTTCGCCCCCCATCACATTGTTACCATTTCCCCTCCTCTGAATTTCAAGGTGGAAGGGCTGACTAGGGGACTAAGGAATTCCCGGGTGTCTCTGTCATCTGGCTTCTAACTGGCTTCAGCCAATGGAAGGCACTGGGAGGAGATTAGAAGAAAGTGAAAGGAACAGTCAGGCTGTTTCTCTCCCTTCCTCTCTGCCTCAGGCTCCTGGATCAGACAACACTTATTTTCTTCATAATTTTCCCTGCTATTTCTGATCTCTGGATCATCCTGCAATCCTCTGCCTGACTCTTTAGCTATACCCCCATCTGCATAACAAATCCTCCACATTAAATTCTCTCTGTCACAAAGACTGGAAGTGGTTTCTGTTTGCCTGGTTAGACCCCTACTGTTATAATTTGCTGGATTCCCTGCTAATACTGTGGGGGCCTCCTATATTTGCTCCAAGGTTATAGCTTTCATTTGCCACATGTAGATGCTCATCTGGATTACATAAACGTGACACTAAGTCAGAGTTCCTGAGACCTGAAGAGCTGCCAGCCTTATGATTGCATAAGTAAGTGATGCCACCAGCCAAGAGCTCTTCTAAGGGACCAGCTAATACTGGTTACTGAAAATGAAATTGTACCTCCTCCTTGACCCGTGCAGTGTTTAATCAGAGATGGTTTAATCACATACCGCTCTATGCTACCACAATTCCCTGTTCATACTTCTGTTGTAGCACTCGACACTTTATCACTGTGTGTGTGTGTGTGTGTGTGTATGTGCATTAGTTTATCAATGCACATCTGGTGGAAAGTGAGCCCCTTGAAAATTGGGATTATATCTGTATCCCATGGATTATCACAATGCCTACCTCAAAAGAGGTATTCATTATATGTTTAATAAAGGAAAAAATAAACAACTGAGTGACATTCATTAACTAATGAGTAGAGGAATGAAAGAATAGATGAATAAATGAATGAAATTCAAGGAAGCAAATGAAAGAGGAAGACAAGGCCATGCAGGATGTCTAAGGAATTCACAGCTTGGAGGTTCCAAGCCTGAGATTGTTGGTGCTCATGCTTTAATATCCCACCCCAGAGGCCTGCATCACAAGTCTATTTGAAAGAACAAATGAGAAATACGAAACCCCTTTTTAAAAGTTATGAGAGCTTTCCGAAATTATAAAACTGCAGTTCAAGTCCTGCTCCCCCAGTCTGCCTTCCCTGCTGGCTCCACCTCACTCAGCTGTCTCTCAAGGAAGGAGAGCAGGGGGCTAGCAGGAGACTGACAACTAGGGATTGCCTACTAAGCCCTTCAGTCCTCACCACAGAGATGGCTGGGGGTGTTCTTCTCCCTACTTTACAGATGATGAGCTGTGCATAGAAAAAGCGACTTTAAAAGAAATTGTCCAAGATTCCCTAACTAGTAAATGGCCCAATTTGGATTTGCTCTCAGATCTCTGCAAAACCCACAGAGTCCTTTTCCTACCCCAGTAGGCTGCCTTTACTGCAATGTGCAGAGATGTGATTTATCTGTGCAGCTCAGGGGAGGGATGTGGCTGGAAGACTAGCTATTGCTAGACAGTGGACACTGCTTTGGAAAACGATGTACTCCATGAAATTGAAAATGGGAAATAATATATATTCCAGAGATTTCTACCAGGTAGCTACTAAAAACCTCAGCAACAGAAGTGTACAGTTTAATCTTTTAACAGTTTAATCCTCTTTTAGGTGGTTTCTTTTTAGGCCAATTGAATTTCCCCTAGAGAAGCTGCCTGTGTTCCACCTGTCACCCCCTGGATTCCACAGCACCTGCCTCAGGAAGGTGCCCTATCTATATCTGTTTCTTCCATTTTTGCCTGTGTTCACAGGGTATTGGTCAGGAGACCATTGCCCAGACCACTGGAAATGCTCTTAATCATTTCTTGGCTCCCACCCTCACTCCCTCTCCTGCTAATTTGTCCACTAGTGCAGATCTTGCAGCAGTCTATGGTGATGGAGAAATCAGCCATCCATTCTATTGCTCCCTTACCCATTCATTCATTTGTTCCATCAAGTCTTCCTACGCCCTGGAGGTACACAGCACCAGTGGAGCAGGCAAACTTGGACACAGATAATTATGATATCACATTCTAAGAATTTTCACAAAGATAACAGGATATGGGAGCACTTGGAGGGAGCAGTTATCCCTGGCAAAGTGGAGGAATGTATTACTGAGGAAAAAATTTTCCAGTTGGTCATAAAAAATGAATTAGAGATGTTCCCATGCAGAAGGAGAGAGAGAATGGATGCACATGGAAGAAAGGTGTTGCAGCCAGATACAAAGGTTGGAGAGAGGATGGGGTCATCCATCTGGAGCCTTCCTCCACCTTGTATGGAGGCAGGAAATGAGCCTGGAGAAAGTAGTTGTAAAGGCAGGTTGAACTCAACCCCATACACAAAGGAGGCCATCAGATTCTAGGCATGATCAGGTGTCTGAAGTGCTACTGAGGATTTCTTTGAAAGGACCTACTGGAAACAGGCATTCCTCTTCCCTATTTCATTTTTCTTTTATCCTGAATTGCTGCTCCCTGCCAGTCACGTGGTACCTATCTTGGAGAGCAGCCAGCCAGGGCAAAATGCCTAACTTCATCCCTGGTGGCTGCAGCATCTTCATTAAATCCAGAAGCCCAAACCATTACATGTTTTAGATACAACAAAGCACAGGGGAAGAGTACAAAAGCTAAGTTGAGTCCTTGCCCTAGTGCTTACAAGCACAAAATTTGTGTCTTCAGTCTCAACTATCCCACTTGAAATGTTCTCACTTCTGTGTTTTTGATCACACTCCCCTACCTACGACAAGAATTCCCTTCTTCCTGCATATTCATCAGGTCCATATAAAAAGTTTTCTAAAAAGAGTAAAGGATGTGATTGTCCCCTTCTTTACACTCTCAGAACACTTTACCCTATGGAAGTCACTTCTGCCTGAAGATGTACTCATGTGTAATAGAAGAGGATAGTCTTGCCTGGAATGCAAACTCCACATACCAGGGTCACCATCTCTACATTTCCTGGATGTAGGTAACACTTGGCTTTCAATAGCTGCATAATTACTGTGCAGTGACGTAAGCACAGACCTAGGATCTAGTCAGGCCTGGTTTCAAATCTTGACTGTAATACTTCCTAAGCACCACTTATCACTAATCAGGTCATTTGACCTCTAATTCTCAAGCAGCATTGGCAGGTTAGAGATCATGGACGTAAAGCTCCCAGCCGATTCTCAGGACATGGTGGAGGCTCCACAAATGGTGTCTGCTAATAAATGTCCCCTTTTTTCCCTTCTCTTCTCTTTGCCACTTGCAACAAGGGAACTTATATTTTCCTGATATACTGGATGACAGTGGGAAGAAAATCTAAAAATCAAAAATCTAAATAAAATAGATGACAGAACTCTTGCAGACCCTTTCATCCCCATGAAAAATGATCACAGGGAACTAAAATACATAATCAAGGGGAGAGATAAATGTCATGCAAAATTTCCATCTCAAAATAAAAGGCGAGCTGCACCGCATTCTTCCCCATAATCACATCGGGGAAACATGTGCAACACTGCATCAAGCCTGGAGTCTATTATGAACCCCTGCAGACACAGAAATTTTGTGAGCTGTAGGTTGCAGAAACCCACAGAGCTGGGAAAGCAGAGGTTTAATGGTATTTTAAATGTTTTGACTATACAGGAGGCAGAATGTGCAGTCTAATCATTTTCAGAATACTTGATGCACTGTAGGCAACCATGAGACTTGCGTACTCCCCAGCAATCTGCACCTAGAATGGGGCAAGTTATAAGGGAAGAGAAGGGAAGGAAAGGGGATGGCAAGTATATGGAGCACCTACTATGTGTGTGGTACGCTCCCTCAGCTACTTCCCTTAATCTTCCCAGTATCCCTGGAAGGTAGGTTTTCTGAGCTACACCTCTGGTCTTAAAAGGTAGCTGATATGAGCTTCTGAGAGTTATGAGAAAAATAATCCTAAATCTCATTTATGTGTGAAAGTTAAATCATTCCATACACCCATGTTCATAGCAGTGGTATTCAAAATAACCAAAGGGTAGAATTAACCCTACTGTCTATCCATGGATGAATGGATAAGCAAAACACAGTACTTACATGCAATAGGCTGCTTTTCAGCCTTAAAAAGGAAGAAAATTCTGACACATGCTATGATATGAATAAATCCTGAGGGCACTATACTAAGTGAAATAAACTGGTCATAAACAATCGAATACTGTATGACTCCACCTATATGAGGTATCTAGAATAGTCAAATTCATATCTCCTATCAAGAGTAGAGTGGTGGTTGTCCAGGGCTAGGGGAGGAGAGAATAGGGAGTTGTTTAATGGATAGAAAGTTTCAGTTTTGCAAAATTAAAGAGTTCTGGAGACTGGTTGCACAACAACACGAATATACCTAACATTACTAAATCATACACTTAAAATTCGTTAAGAGGCTGGGCACAGTGGCTCATGCCTGTAATCCCAGCACTAGAGGGTGACACAGGAGGATTGCTTGGGCCCAGGAGCTTGAGACCGGCCTGGGCAATATAGTGAGACCTTGTTTCTACAAAAATAACTTTAGCTTGGTGTGCACCTATAGTGCCTGTATGCCAATATCATGCGATTTTGATTATTATAGCTTTG
The DNA here is from genome assembly GCF_029281585.2 of Gorilla gorilla gorilla. Taxonomy (NCBI): domain Eukaryota; kingdom Metazoa; phylum Chordata; class Mammalia; order Primates; family Hominidae; genus Gorilla; species Gorilla gorilla. The sequence goes on along the minus strand of NC_073233.2, from coordinate 87,848,486 downwards.
TAATATATTTTGAAATCAGCTAGTTTCATGCATCATTTAAGCAACATCTCATAAGCTACAGTTGTAAGTCCCTTTTCTTCCTTGTCCCTTTTTCTCCATCTTCTCTTCTCTTCTCTCCTTTATCTCTTCCTTCCACCCTCTCATTCATTTCTTCTCAAATATTTGCCAGGGTAAAGATCCAAATATTAAAGTCCCTGCTTCCCAGGAGCTCAGAGTCCAGTGTGGGAAAGAGTTAGAGCAGGAAGAAGTGTCAATGTGTCAGTTTGTATGCCAGTATTATGCTGTTTTGATTATTATAGCTTTGTGATAGATTTTGAAATCAGCTAGTGTGATGCCTACAGCTTTGTTCACTTTGCTCAAGATTGCTATGGTTTTGTGGGGTCTTTTGTGGTTCCATACAAATTTTAGAATTTTCTATGATTGCAATTTTGATAAGCATTACATTGAACGTATAGATCACTTTGGGTAGTATGGATATTTTACCAATATTAATTCTTCCAGTTCTTGAACATGGGATATCTTTCCACTTATTTATGTCTTCTTCATTTTTTTCATTGATGTTTTATAGTTTTCAGTATACAGATTATTCAACTCCTTGGTTGAATTTACTCCTGAGTAATTTTATGCTATTATGAATGGGATTGTTTTCTTTTTTGCGGGGGAATCTTTTCTCAGGGGGCAGAGTGTCACTCTGTCACCCAGGCTGGAGTGCAGTGGCATGATCTCCGCTCACTACAACCTCCAGGTTCAAGCAATTCTCCCATCTCAGCCTCCCCAGTAGCTGGGATTACAGGCACTTGCCACCAGGCCCAGGTAATTTTTGTAGTTTTAGTAGAGACGAGGTTTCACCATGTTGGCCAGGCTGGTCTTGAACTCATGACCTCAGGTGATCTACCCACCTCAGCCTCCCAAAATGTTGGGATTACAGATGTAAGCCACCATGCTGGGCCAAGATTGTTTTCCTAATTCCTTTTTTGGAGAGTTCATTGTTAGCATAGAGAAACACATCTGATTTTGTATGTTGATTGATTTTATATCCTGCAACTTTACTGAATTTGCTTATCAGTTCTTGCAAGGTTTTGGTAAAGTCTTCAGGGTTTTTATAATGTATGATTATCTCATCAGCAAAGAGAGACAATTTTACTTCTTCCTTTACTATTTGAATACTTTCTCTTTCTTTTTCTTAACTAATTTCTCTGGCAAGGATTTCTAATACTACACTGAATAGAAATGGTGTGAGTAAGAATCCTGGTCTTGTTCCCGATCCTGAAGGAAAAGCTTTCAACTTTTCATTGTTGAGTATGATGGGCTTGTGATACATGGCTGTAATTGTGTCAAGGAACATTTTTTCTGTACTTAATTTGTTAAGAGTTTTTATCGTAAAAAGATGAATGTTGTCCAATTTTTTTCCTGCATCTATTGAGAAAATCATGTTCATTGTTCTTCACTCTATTAATATACGCTAAAATCTATTCTTAAATTATTTACACGCACCTTCTTATTGATATTCTAGATGCACTGTAAGTTTTGATATTCAAGATGCTTTATCATTAAATAAGCATACAGGAACCACCCCACCATGTTTCCAGTGTGGGTAGACACGACCTCCTTGGACAGAACTGGCACTTGCCTGCCTGGTTCAGGCCCTTGTTTGATCACAGGTTTCTCAGGTTTTCCAGGCTAGTTATAAAGTCCTGGCCTCAAGTGATTCTCCCACCTTGTCCTCCCTAAGTGCTGGTATTACAGTTTGAGCCATTGCACCCGGCCAGAGATTTGCTGTTTACTCCTCTACAGGTTTCTCATCAGCCTGCCTCTCTTCTGTTACCTCATTTGAAGATGACCTACTCTTGACTAGATTCTAGATTCCTCTGGAGCCCATGAGAGCTGCTGTGTGTCTTGAATATCACATTGGTTTGATCAACCTGAGCCCCAACCCTTTAATCTTTATTCACTCCAAACACACATTTGGGAAAGGGTACAGTGCTCAGGAAGGAAATCAAGGCTCAAATAAGTTGCCTCAAATCACTGAGGAACAGCAGAAAAGCCAGGAATATAAAACAAAGCCTGTCTGGCTCTGAAACTTGTATTCTTGCTTACATACAAAGATGTTTCTATAATCCAGTGCCTTACACAAAGTCATACAGTCAATGTTGCTTTAATGGTTTTATGCTTCTTAGAGTAAAATACCTGAGTAAAATAAAATACCAATAACCTTTCACAAATAATTGATGAGCAGGCGTGTTAGGTTCCTTTCTTATTGCTGAAGAAGGCACATTGAGGCATAGGGTAAAAAATCCTTTTCTGTTACTAACCAGCAGTGTGATCTTGAGCAAGTCATTTACCTTTTCTGGTTTACAGTGATTACTTCTGCAAAATGAGTGTCTATTACTAAGGGATCTTTGAGGAAATTCCTAATTTGTGTCTTTGGTATCCCGAGCTGTAGCCAGTCTCTGATACTCCGAGCCAAGGACAGCATGATGACCAGTGTAAGTCCCCTAACCCTTTTCACCATGGATGAATGCTCCTCTGGAAACAATGTCATTTCTGCAGAAAAGGGCAGGCTTTGTCAGGCTGCCACCCAGAATATCTTCTATCTCCTTACTTCCACGAGCGGAACAAATCAGTCTCTGTCACATGAATATTTCTTCTTTTCTCCCCAGACATAGCAACGTGGTCTTTACACTACAATAACTTTGAGTTCTTTCACTCTTTGCTATAGTCAAAGGGATTCAAGCTTAACTCAATGTTATTTGGGCATGACATGGCATCATTTAAGCAATATCTCATAAGCTATGGTTGTAGGTCCATTTTCTTTCTACATCTTCCTTTCTCTTCTCTCCTTTTTCTCTTCCTTCCATCCTGTCGTTCATTTGTTCTCAATCACTTACTAGGGTAAAGATCCAAATATTAAAGTCCCTGCTTTCCAGGATCTCAGAGTCCAGTGTGAGAGAGAGTTGAAGCAGAAGTGTCCACTGACAGTTTGTGCTGGTAGAGCGGAGGGCAGGGTTAGTTTTGTGGCAGGAGCTGAGAGAGACCGAATGGAAATGTTTCCAGGACAACTGAAATGTTGAGATGGTGATGAAAGCTAGAGGGGATGTTTGCTAGGATGATGGCAGGTGCCATAGGGGTAGGGAGGGCTTCCCAAGTGGATGTTTCAGCCTACACAAAGGCATGGAGGCAGGAACACTAGCAAGAAGCACAAAGGGCAGGCTGAAGAAGCAAGCTGGGCTCATTGGCAGGGTCCTTTGAGGTTGCCTTTCCCTATCCTGCTCACCACGCAGGGGAACAGCTTTGCTTCTAAGTCACTTTCATTGTATATATATATTTTTTCTTTTTTAAAAAGGTCTCTATATATTCTTGTTATTCATGTGTACATGCATGCGTATGGGTATGTGTCCTATAAAATACTAGGGGACCTGATTTTACATATGTCTCTTCTGGTGAGGAGAGCCCACTTCTGCATGTGAACTTACTCTGGGGCATGAAATTTAAAGAAGCAGGGCCTACCACGTGATGGGGATTCAATAAATATCTGCTGCACAAATGATGTTAAGAGTTAGATTCTTTCTACCTAACAGGTAGGTTACCAAAGAAAATAAAGAACAATTAGGAGAGATGGCATCTCAGGACGCAATGGTTACGGGTCAGATCTATGAGTTCCTTTGCAGATGGAGAAACTCTACTTTGCCAGCCTAAGGCACAAGGAGACATGCTCAAGAGGACAGATTCATAAGAGGCTGAATAACTTTGGCCAAAAATGTCAAACAGTTCCTCTTTAACAAGAGAACTGTTGCTCACACTGTATATCCCATATGCTGATTGCATTTGATATGTGGCTAAAGAAGAGGAGGAGGGGGTAGGAGAAGAAAGAGCAAGAAGGGATGATCAAGTAGAAAGATGACAAGTTTTATGATAATAAAGATAAAGAGTGCCCCTACTGGGCACTTTGCTAATTAATAATAATGAGAATGATAGTAATAATGATTACAACCGCAATAATAATACTGAGCACTTAGCAACTAACATGCACTGAATGCTATGCACTGTTTTCTTTACACGCCCTATTTAATTTCGTTACTTCTCACCACAACCCTGTAAGCTAAGCATAGATTGGTATCCCTGTTTTGTAGATGAGGAGAGTGATGCTTAGAGAAGTTAAGCAAGTTGCCCATTGTCACACAGCTAAGAAGTGGTGAAGCAAAGATTTAAACTGAGATATGATTACAGAGTCTGAGTGTTTTACCCAGTTTACTGGATTGAATTTACAACTTATGGCTGAATACATTGACAAGTTACAAAACCTCTCTCAGCTTCAGTTTCTTCTTCTGTAATAGAAATCTCAAATCTATTTCCTTTGCAGAATGTTGTGACAATTAAAAATGCTGGTGGATAGGAAAGTGCTTCAAAATCATTAAGCACTTTATAGAGGGAAGGTGATATTATTGATATCACTGATTAAATAATTTTTGGAGAATCTGTATATTTTATATTAAATAGATGCAGCCTATATGTTTATGTGGCTCTCCCATGTGACTGGGAAAAAAAAAAAGGAAGGAAGAAATATTGAAAAGTGTATTATTGCAGGTTTACCATCTTACGATGTGCCAGTCACCATGCCTAGCATCTTACATGACTGTTTTTTTTGACTTTTATAAGTCTATAATTTTTAAGTTGTCACACCAACCCTATTGTCATCCTCTTTTTGCAGATAAGGAGACTGTGTCACAGAGGAGTTAAGTAGCTTGCTCCAGGCCCCAGCACTAGAAAGTGATAGAGAAGACTTTCAATCAGAGCAACACAGACCTTTCCCTTAATTACTACATAGCACTGCCTCTCCAATCAGCAGAACAACAATTAAGCTGTTAAGATTTTCAACAGAGTATACAAAAAAGAGTGCTGTTTATCCTTTTTAATGCAATTCGCCTGACACACTTAGAAAATGCATTGGATGAACCAATTTATCCTGACAAAAGGAGAAGAGTAATTAGTTAATAACAATTGATTTGGGCACCCTCCATTATCCACAGGAGGCTGATCAATCAGTCAGCCTCCCTCCCCATCTATGTTACCCCTTATTCATAACTAATCACACCCCATATAAACATCATTAGCTGGGAGGTGCATCCCCACTTCTTTTAAATTTGAGCTTAGAATCACTATCAGCCTCATCTGGTGGGGGAAAAAAAGGAAAACGAAGAAAATAAAATTTTTAAAAAAGTAGAATTCACCAAGCTGTTGAATAAGCCAAAAAAAATTCTGTAAAAAGGAACTTTTATTTCATTGTCTTCCAACCTACCTTTGTATGCTGTCAGTTCTGTGATTAGCCAGCTGTTTAGTTAACTGGAGTATCGATCTGCCTGTCACACATTCTTTGTCTGTTGGGAACAAGGAAAGGTGCTGACCCTTCCCAGGAAGCACTGGTGACAGGTCTGTAATTTGATGATCACTTATTCAGGAAAGATTTCACTTTGTTCCTTGATGTACATCCCAGCAACTGGTGTGCCTTTGAGGCCTCTAATAATGCCAACATTCACCTCCTAAAAGCTTCAGTGCAGGATAAAGCAGAAAAACACAGGAACCAATTTCAGTCTGTCCAGCTTCTCTTTCATGTGTTCTTACCAGAGATTAGAAGTTATTGTGGTTCCACTAAAAAAAAAAAAAAAAAAAATTATTTATTATGATTTGTGGTTTCTCAGAAAAGTAAAAACAGGCAAATAAACTTTTAGTGCAGAGGGTAGCCAGTTGTTCCAAACTCAGAGGATATTTTTAGATAAAGCAAAATGCGTCTGTGTGGTAGCTATCAAATTCCCTGGCTTTGGTAACAAAAGTGGCATGCTGTGTTCAGTTCTAAGCTCAGAGCTTCAACAGAGAAAAAGGAAAGCATTATTCCTCCTATAGCTTTGTGTTCTTAGCACAATAGAACAGAGATGAGTGAGCCCGGATTTGTTGAATAGTAGGAATTATATTCCAACAGTGTGGGGTTTAGTAAAACCTACAAATATGTGTTTTATCCTGCATTTTCATTCTGACTGGTAAGCCTCTTGACATTTTAATAAAACTTATGATAGACTGCTGATTAAATTATATTTATCAAAGTATTGGCAAGGTAGTTTAGAATAGAAGGAAAATATGCAATTTAACCTCAGACTGTGAGTTCTAGTTACACAGTGAATTGTTCTGTGGCTTTTGTAATCTTGTTACGTATTTAACCTCAGTTTCCTCCTCTGACAAAAGTGGGTAATAATGAGATTGATGGGATGCCTACAAGGGTGCATGAGGCGAGTCAATGTCTTCTCATTCACTGCTGGAAAAACACTCTGGACCCCCAGCAGCTCACCATGGTTCCAAATACCCTATCTGTGGGCACTGTCTATTTATCCCTAAAAGAGGGCATGAGTGGATACATATGCCTCTATCTAATACCAAATATTCTCAGTGAACTTTTTTATTCCAAGCTGTGTAAGGATGGTGGTAGGGATGGAGGACAGCAGTAACCTCTGCATTTCCAGGTTATGCATCATTGGCTCATGCATCAGACCCTGGTCTATTCAATCTAGGACAGGTAGTCTGCTTATTTTTGCTTGAGATCCACATCCCAAACCACAGTGACTCCTCAAAAAGAACCTCATGGGGCTGCCATCTTCAGGAGGGACCTGTGAATGTGGCAGGCACTGATAGCTTCACAGACCCTCCAGGATCCTCATTTTTCCTTATTCCTCAGCCCCACTTTTCATGGCTCCATCCCACTCTGCTGCTCTCTGTTGAGCTCCATCCAGCTTTGGGCTTACTCCCTGAACAGGACACAACTTTCATAGTCAGTTCTCAGGTTCACATACCCAAATCAAAGGCAGCCAACAGCTCATCACCTCTCCTCTGCTCTTGGAAAGACTGAAGGAACACCATCCATTCAGGCCTTGAGTTAGCAGTTGCCCCCTGGGCGTCCCAGACTTCCCAGACAGGCTAGGTCCAATCCACAGCATCCACTGTAGCCACATCTTGATCCTTCTCCTCCTCCTCCTCTTCCCTTCTCATCTCCAGTGAATGGCTCCTCCAACCCTGGAGACACAAAAACAGACCCTCGGGAATCATGTTTAACTCTTGTCATAAAGATTTGTTGATTCTTTCTCCTTAACATTTCACCTCTCCTGTTCGGGACACCAGCATTTATCAGTGGTTATATCGCAAAGAATCTTCACTGGGTTCCCTGATTCTTGCCTTTATAGGTCACTACCTGACTGAAAAGCCTTTGGTTACTTCTTATTAGCTTCAGGGTAAAACCCAACCCCCTTTGAAGGGTTTGCAAGTGTCCCTACAATTTAACTCTCCACCCCATAGCTTGCATCTTCTCTCCTCACATCTTATCCTCTTGCAAAAAAGAACCAAAGCACGGTGTCAAATACAGTCTGCTCCCCCTCACTCAGATGTTCCTACATGCAGATCCCTCATCCTATTTATTTGTTTATTTAAAATTTTTAAATGGTATGTACTATGCACCAGATATTTCACAAATGTTACCTCCTTGAAGCATCAAGACTATACTATGGGGTAGTTTTCCAGGAAACTGGGACAAAGGGAAGAGAGAATAAACCCTTGCCCAGGATGATTTATCTAGTGAGTAGCAGAATCAAGGTCTTTAACTCAGGCAGTCTGCCAAGAAATCATTCCTCTTGTTGTTGTAGTTCACCTAGTTGCTACTTAATTTTTAAAAGTTAACCCACATATTATTAGCTCTAAAGGAGGCTTTACCAGGTCATTTTTCTCACAACCATTGAAGGTTTAATATTCAATCTTCTGTATTCTCATATAATTGTGTCTATATCTATCATACAGAATATTGTGTGTATAATCATAATTATCCTTTCATTTATTTGTCTCCCCCCAAAAACTACCACATATGCACACACACCATCAGACTGTGAGTCCTTTGAAGGCAGAGGTCTTTTTTTTTTTAAGTCATTAGTTTGTTGGTTGGTTGGTTTGAGACAGGGTCTCACTCTGTTGCCTGGGCTGGAGAGGCAGTGGCACAGTCCTGGCTTACTGCAGCCTCAACCTCCTGGGTTCAAGTGATCCTCTCACCCCGGCCTCCCAAAGTACTAGGATTACAGGAATAAGTGACCATGTCCAGCGAGCAGATGTCTTGTTTTATCGATGCTTATTATCCCCAGAGTGAATTCCAGATTAAACCCTTCATAGTATGCCCTCAATAAATGTACAAAGCCCTCCGTGTATATGCTATGTATTCTAAACTTGCAACTACCTTGTACTGATTATTTCGCCAAGAAAAATAGTGACTCCAATGTGGTCTGTGTAATCTTTAAAAGGGGTTAAATGTATTTCACATACATCAGGATTCTAGAAGATTTGATATTTAACACACTAGGGCATTTGACTCTACCAAATTAAAAATGTAATGTATAAACTATAATTATAACAAAGAGATTTTATACTGACACTGTAAGTTGGTTTTGAGTTTATCTTTTATTTATAATTAACAAATTGACTTTGTAGTTTTTAGAATGAATACCAAATAAGAAAGTTTTAAGCAAAAGAAGAAAATGTATAGCTTGTCCAAAATCAACAGAATCAAAATGCTCACTTTTTATCCCTGAAATTATTTAGGAAAATACTTACTTCAATATGACTTTCAAATTTAACTGCCTAAATGTAAATTTAATGTTACATAGATTTTTTTCTTCCATTCCTTTGAAGGTTGTTTGAGTTCCTATCTTTTTGGCAGTGCTGTGGGAGAGGTACAACCTTTGAGTTGCACAGATTTGTAGTGAAGATACAACATATGTACAACTGCCTAAAAAAGCAATTAACACGTGCAAATCAATTCAGAGATTTCACAGGATCTGACCATTGTTACCTCACCTGAATCTTTGTGTCCTAGGAAAGCTAAGCAGAACAACAACAACAAAACACCAGATGAGGCAAACTGGGACGCTAACATGTAGCAAAGCTGACCCAAGCTTCATAGACGGAAAGTGGCAGGCCATTGTTCTTACACTACACTTTTTGTGCTTTTTATTTCCTCATTTCTATAATGAGGCAACCTCTAATAATAAAATAGACATGTAGTATTCCTTTCCCACTCTCTTCAAAATTAGTTGTGTCTGGAAATAAGAAAAGTAGTCATAATCATTAGAGGGAGCTTTATAGTCTATCTTGACACTCTATAGCCATTTTCATAAAACTTGTCCTTAGCTTATAGATATCTGAGGATTATTCTCCATTCACAGTGTCACAGGGTAGCAATACAGAGGCAGTTCCATGTCATACAGTCACATTCAAACTATGGGATCTTAATCACACACCCTTGCCACTGCCTGACCCACTACTCCCTGCCTCAAATACCTGAACCAGAACAATTCCTCCTTTATCACACAAACTGTTACATCTATATAATGGAATACTATTCAACAATAACAGGGAATGAACAACTGAAACACACAACAACATGGATTCTGGATTAACAAATGTATTATGCTAAGAAAGTGAGAGAGGCTAGACTCAAAGGGCTACGTGATTACATTTACACAGAGAATCATCATTCTGGAGAATGTAAAACTAAACAGACAGAAATCAGATCAATGGTTGCCAGGGATGGCAGGTGGGGATAGAGGTAGGTTACAAAAGGACGCAAGGGAATTTAGGGGGTGATAAAACCATTCTATATCTTGACTGTATGTAGTTACATGACATTGTGTTTGCCCAAAACTAAGCCTTACAAAAGAATGAATTTTACATTGTGTATCTCCAAAGAAGAAGAGAAATCTTCTTTAAGGTTAGTACAGGTTGATGAATCTTTGTGATGAGTTTAGGAGTCTGGCCTCAAAGAATCTCTATTGTTTCTCTCAGGGGTTTCTGACTATAGTCAACTCCATTTGAACTCAGAGGGGAGATAACACTTTTTTAAGATAGAGTCACTGTATAACATGGCATGTCTCAAATCACTTTCCTGAATTCTAGATGGTGATTTTTACACCTTGTGTGCTTCAAAAGAAACACCTGAGGGAACTTGTTAAAATGATTCTAGTTCCAGATATTCTGATTATTTAAGTCTGAAGTGAGGCCCAGGAATTTTGATAGAGAAGATTTTACTACACTTAGAGAAGCATTACCTAGGGAATATAAAGGGAAAATAAGCCAGATAATCTCATTTATGAAACACGGTATAATGATTTGCACACTGTGGCCTCTGTGACATGGTCTTCCCAATCTCTTCTGTCAGAAGCTGCCCTCTTCTACTTCTGAGGAGTGTTTATCCTAAAAGATGGACACTGCAAGAAGCAGGGCTTTCCATTCTTGCCAGGCTAAGACCTTACTCCTGATTCCTGGTTCCTGTATGAGAGGTTTCTTTTCCCTGGGATAGCTAATATAAAGATGATACTTTGCTCCTGTGCAAGGGGGTGTGACCTCATTAAGTCACCCATATCAGAATACAATAAATCTAACATGCACCTTGGAGGGATATATATATGACCAGAGGTCATTGTATTCCAGGGAGAAAAAAAATCAAGGCAGATGTAAATCTTGAAAACCCTTGGTCTTGTAGTTAAAAGAATACAGCCTTTGGAAAAAAAACAACTTGAGTTGTATTCTGTCTCCATCGCTGGCTGTCCACGTGACTTTAGAGAACTCACATAAACTTGAACCTCAATTTTTTTAATAATGGAGATTATAAAACCCACCTTCCAAGAATTATACATAAGTTTTGGAAAAGGCACATGGTTTTTTTCTTTCTTTCTTTTCTATATTTTTTTTTTATTTAGGCATAACTCATATATAGGAAAGTGCCCAGATCTTAAGTGCATAGCTTGATAAATTTTTGCACAATAAAAACCATAGAACTATCACACAGTTTAAAAATATAGAACATTTCTGGCACTTCAGAAGGCTTTCTTCTGTCTCTTTATGGTCAGTAACCTCCAAAAGGTACACACTCTTTTGGATTCTATTACCAGAGATTATATTTTCTACTCATAAGTTTTTGATAAATATCAATGTCATTTTTATGACACAGGGTTAGGTAAGTGTCTCTAAACCATGAGCAGATGCTTCTTAAACAATAACCCCATTGGAAAGCTAGTAAAAAGATGTCTGGAATCAGTGACACATTCGAGGTTGCTTAAATCATCCTGGGAGATCTTAGGAGTGAGAGGAGAGGTCATAATGCTGGGTTCATGAAAAGAAGAAAAGTGTTCACCTTGCTGTAAATCCATGTGGAAGTGAGTCTAGCCTGAGTGAAAAATTGTATCTGACACCTAACGGAGAAAAGCATGGAGTTCATGTAGATTATTAAGGAAAGCAGACAGACAGATGCAAAGCTTAGAGAAGAATATTAAATGATTTATGTGATATGGCATATGCAATTGTGCAGTAGGTTAGCAGAATTATCTGAGCTTCCATACTCATAGCCTTCATGATCTGTCTCAATTTTACCTCCAAAATGAGTATTTTAACCATTATTTTCTTCTCCAATTTCTCCAATCACTACTCTTTTATTGGCCTAAATGGTCCCATCTTAAATCAACCCACCTTGTCCCCAGGATGATTACTCTCAAAACACATCTGATCATGTCATTCCCCTACTTGAGAACTTTTAATGACTATATTTCACTTGAAAGGTAAATTCCAGTCTAAACACAATGTATAAGCCCCCTGTTTAACTTCCATCTGATCACTGAGTCTGCAATCCAAACACTCCCTTCCATTCATTCTAGACTAGCCCTCCACTACTGTTTTCTATACTTTTGGGCTTCCCCAACTCTTCCATTGATGCTCTTCCTGTCCCCTAATAAAATCCTAATCCTTTAAAACAAGTTCATGACAACTGTCACTCCTGCCAACACTTCTCCCACCCACCTCCTCTTTTATCAGGCAGAATCCAGTTTGCTGCACTGTATCTATCCAAGGCCTTACCTTTATATAAGTCAGGTAGCCTTTGTCACACTGTTCTATATTTACCAGACTTTCACTGCGTATGCTGGCTCAGCTGTGAGGCAACTGCAGGAAAGAGGAAGAAACTGCGGACAATCTGCATTATATTAAAGGGGCTGAGTGATTATGGAAGCTGACTTCCCAGTGGGAGCCACCTGCCGAAATCTCGGATTCCAAGAGTGGGTGGTAAGGATCACAAATTTGGCCTTAATGAGGTTTGGCATCATTCTCTGAGGGGTTTAAGTGGTGAGTAGGACATGGCAGCCAGGATCTGTAGGTGGAGGTGTGTGGGGACAGAACTCTAAGAGGGCTCCCATGACATCCAACCCCAAACCCCCACTGTACATGCCCAGTATAACTCTCTGGATGAGTGTGATGAATTTTACTCTTATGATTGGGTTTTGTTACATCATAGTCAGCCATAAAATAAAGATATTACCTGAGTGGGCCTGACCTAATCACATGAGCCCTTTGAAAGCAGAGTGATTTCTCTGGCCACAGAAGGGGATGTCAGAGAGATTGGAATAATAAAAGAAATTTGATAATGCAGGGTTGGGCTCCTACATTGCTGGGTTGAAGGAGCCCGTAAGGCCATGAGAGTGGCCCCTAGGGGCTGAGTCATAGCTACTAAGAGAGTGGAGACTTCAATCCTGCAATTGCAAGGCAACAAATTCTGCTAACCAATTGAGTAAGCCTGGAAATGAACCTTTTTCTAGTAGAGCTTCTAAATGAGGAAGCAGCTGGCCAACACCTTGATTTTTAGCCTATGAGACCCTGAGTAGAACGTCCAGCTAAAATCTCCCAAAATCATAACTAATGGAAACTCTGAGATAATAAATGTGCTGCTTTAATCCCCTAAGTTTGTGGTAAATTGTTAGGCAGTAACAGAAAACAAATACAGGATGGCATTTGTAGTCCAGCATGGTAGGAATTTTGTCAGTCTTCTCCATGATTTACCTAGATTGATATAATGCTGAGCTGACAGTTGAAGGTTTAGAAAGCAGTCTGTGAGCGAGAAGAGGGACTGGCCTGAGTTATGTGAATTAGGAGCTCTGGATAGGGCTCTAGCTCCATTTTGAGACTTGGGATGCATTAAGGAAGCATAAACTGAACGAAAGGTGAAGAAATAAGGATAAGAGGAAACGAGTTCACTTGTTGGGTATAGGAATGGTTAGGATTACTTTAGACACAGGGAAATCAGTTTACAGAAGCCAGACTAATTCCAGAACCTGCCTGCTGGAGGCACGGAGGTCTTCTCTTTCTACCAGACCAGGCTATTCTTGGCTGAGTCAGCTGTGTAAATATCTTCAGTGCTAAAGAGTGGGGAGGGCTGAAAGAGGTGAAGACCGACAGTCTCTGCCCCCCACTGGAGTGTAACTTAAAAAAATTATTTCTAGAGAACTATATCTCATTCATCTTTGTGTCCTTAGCCTATATAGCAAAATCTGGAACAAGTAGGTTCACACTGTTAGTCAAGAGGGAATTGTAGAAATCCCATGTGTTGTGGAATTGAAAGCCACTAAATGACCCATTTTCCCCTTTCATAATTTATTGTGCTTTAATGGAAAGGCTATGAGGTTTGTAGCTAGACAGACATGAGTTCAAGTCTTGGTCACCGTTATTAACCTCCCTGAACTTTATTCTCCTGAGTCCCTGCTGCTTTCTGGGTTTTTGAGATGGGCAGCACCAGCAGGAAAATGTTTGGTTACTTTTAGCTGCTTCAGTCAAACTCATTATGAGCTTTCAAATTGAGGAGCTGCTGAGTTAATCCAAGAAATAGTGTTGTAATCAAAACAAATATGTGGGCTTTGTTGATTCTCCTGCATCTAGATGGCACTTATATTCTTGTTCTTTTAAGGTGAGGCTACAACCACATGAAATGATGGGCTTTAGGACATCAGCCATGGGCATAGCAAGAACACAATTACTTATAATTGTTCCAGTATCCATCAAGAACTTTGCTAGTTTCTTTACCCCAGCTAAGTATGTGAACTAGGGTCAGCTGGTAAATCACTCCAACTCAATTTTCTCATCCATAAAGTGGGGATAAAAATAGTATCTGCCTCATAAAATTGGTGGGCAAATAGGGTTACTATTTGTGAAGCATTGTGGTACTATATAAGCTCTAGATAAATAGAAATAGCTCTTTATTTTCATGACAACCCATAGAGTTAAACATTACTATACCTAATTTGTAAGCAGAGAAATCAGAGTTAAAAGAGAAGGTAGGAGATTTATATTAAAAGAGAAGTAACCAACATAAGGTAGCATGCATGTATTTATACATGAAAAATCAAGCCTTGATTAATATCAAATCGTTACACATTAGTTCAACACCTGTTGAATACAAAGCACTGTAAAATGTAACCATATTTGCCATCTCTAATTGTAATGTTGAAAATGGTGCAAGTGCATTCATTATTGGGCTTCATTTTGTTCAATAAAAGTCAATATTTGGAATATAAATCCTAAGAGCCAATGTCAGTTTCTTCCTGGAACTCTAAGCTGAGCACTTGTGGGACAAGACAACAATGGCCTATAGGTAGCCGGTTGTCCTGTACAACATAAAAGCCAGAGAACAATAAAAAAACCCTACAAGTTTTATTCCACACACCTTATTAGCATTCATTTCCTATGGATATCAGCCACAATATCTTAAACCATGCAAAACATCACAACTATTATGAATACTAAAGAAAGGAATAGATATACTCTTATATATATTTTAAAACAGTAACTTATTAGGTTGTTCTTCACTCTGAACTCAAGCCGCATGAATGAGCCTATTTATGTTTCTGAGTCTCAGACAGCTCCCTCAGACACATTAATAGATAGAGCTAGGACAGGAAGGTAGCACCAGACTGGCCAGCATTAGTCCTGAAGTCCATGATTGCCAATGGCACTGCATCCAGGTGCTGAACAAATATTCACTCATTTGTTCATTCACTTATTCTTCCCTTCAAATATAATCTGTACCAACCATATCAATAAAAACAACAAAATCTAACCTCTATGTGTCAGGCACCATGGGTAAGCACTTTCCTTGCATTATCTCATTTTATCCAAGTTGTCACTCTCTGGGAGTACTATTTTCTGCACTTTAGAGATAAAGCAACTGAAGCTCAGAGAATGTAAATATCTCACCCAAGGTCATATAGCTAGTAACTGGCAGTTCCAGGAATTAATTTTGTTTTGTTTTGTTTTGCTTTACGTCGGTGCTTACTCTTTTCTTAAGCACATTATATACTCAGTCATGAATGCATTTACCCATTCATTCAACAACACTGGGGCCTACTAAGTGCCATGCACTGTGCTCAGAGCTGAGGAAACAACAGTGATAAAATCCTTGCTTTTGAGGAGATGACCATGGATTCAAAAACAGCACAAGGTGATGTTAGACATACTAAATTATATTGGATTCGATTAGATGGACTTGGAATTGAATTGAATTGAATCAAATTGAAGTCATGTTTATTTCTTATTCAGAACTGATAGGATAGAAATAATAAAGCTCTCTTGCTCTAGAAGTGGTCACCATAAAGAAGTGAGTAACAAACCATTCTTGGACTCTTAAGAAAACAAAGTGAGACTAATCTGTAAAGGGTAGCAGAGGTAGTTTGTGTGGATGCAAAGAACATCTGACCCTGTGGTTCAACCTACAAAATCTGGGCATTCATTCTGCCAACAGGCCCAACCATTGAACTTAACATTAGGATCTCAAGAATATGTAGTGGTCACTGTTCTCAAGGATCCTCAGCCTAGTGGTGGACAGGTAAAGAGGGAAGTCCAAAAGAGTGCTGGGCTTCAGGATGTCTCTCTAATTGATTACATATGAGTTGAGTGAAACCTGGAGGATAAAGGGTAGGGCAAGGAGAGCTGGCATATGAAATGTTTTGACACCTACATTTTTGAGAAAATTATAAAAGAATGAAACCAAAGCTCCAGCTCTGCTCTGTAACTAACAAGGTGCGATAACCCTGATGTCCCAGAAACACTAAGGGCTTTACAGAGAAAACATCATTCCATTTCTGTTCTTTCAATTTAATAGTTACGTGACCTTGTACCAATTAGTTATCCAGTGACTAAGTGTTCTCATCGGCAAACTGGGGCCAATAACATCTACTTTAAAGAGCTTAATGAGAATTAATAATGATCATGTGTGCAAATATACCAGCACATTGCTTGACACAAAGGAATAGCTCACCAAATATTAAATATAACCTCCATTTCTATTATGCACTAAAAAATTGGCCACCAGAGACCTGGAGGAGTACCTACTTAGCATTTCCTAAACTACATTCTATAAAACAGGAGTTCTGGGGACAAATATGTTTGGAAATCATTGTATACTATTGCTCTTACTCCTATAAGAGTCACAGTGGATATCAGCATGTAACAGTTCTGCATTACAGAAACATCTTCAAATTTGTTTTCCCTGACTTTTCTGTACTTTTTGATCACTAAAGCCCTTTATCACTTAATATTAGGTTCTCTTTGTTACATCACCCTATTGTTTTTTGCTTTTTTAATTTGCTTGTTTTATTAATGAATGAACAATGAATGAGTGAATTTCATAGAACTATTTGATAAAAACAATGCCACCCCTTACCCCCAAATTTGATATGTTACAGTATCAGATACAAGATTCTGAAAGAGCTCTTTTGACTCTGAGAAAACTGGATATTCTTTTGGGAATACCCGCTTCTCTTAATGAGTTCTTGAATCTCAGAGCAGATGATTTTTCTTTTACTCATCTAATTCACTATTCATGGCGAATTCTTAAAAGCTGAGTTATCTCCATTACTATTATGGATTGACGTGTATTATTATTATTGCTTTTGTTGTTGTTGTTAGCTGTATATTCTCAGATGTCCCTTTTGTGAATAGAGATTCAGAGACTTAAGTACTCTCTGGAATTTAGCCCCTTTCAAGATCTAACGATCATTTGAGATAGTTTCTTATGGAGACAGGAGTACTATCTTGATGTAGAAAGGGGGCAGGGCACTCTCTGTTGCATTTAACACCTTGGTAGCAGAACCCTTGTGCTACTGCAAAGCATTCTTAACCCAACATCTCCTGGGAGGTTATTAAGAACCCTGAGAAACAGGAATCTAGGAGGCAGCAGAAGCAAAATATTGGAACTACTAGTTCTCATCCTAGTACTGTGATTGATTGGCTATATGGTCATGGGGAAGTTAGTTATGTTATCACTTCAAAACTCAACTTTTTCAATTATGAAATCGATGTGGTAATACTTGGCCTGCCCACTTCACAAAGTTGTTTTCAGGTTGCGTTAAGAAGTCAGAGTGCTGAAAACTGCAAAATCTCTAGAAATCCTAAGAGAGAGTAAAAACAGTACCACCCCCATGCCCTAGATAAAGAAAATGAA
The DNA here is from genome assembly GCF_029281585.2 of Gorilla gorilla gorilla. Classification (NCBI taxonomy): domain Eukaryota; kingdom Metazoa; phylum Chordata; class Mammalia; order Primates; family Hominidae; genus Gorilla; species Gorilla gorilla. Next base: position 87,831,154 of record NC_073233.2, on the reverse strand, counting down.
GAAAAACAGAGTGTCAGTCTTGCCCAAACTCTCTCAGCAGCAAGATCCTTTCTTTGGGCTTCCTGTTGGCTGGCCCAGTGTGTAACTTCTGCAGCTCTGAGGCTGTCTGGTCAGCTGCACAAAGTCATCCCCGATTTCCCTCACTTCCTCAACTTACAAATCCATGCCATCACAACATCCCATAGATGAAGCTTCCTCCTCTCCCCTCTCACCTTACTCAACACTTCTGTCTTAGTTTGGGTCTCTATTTTTCTCATCTGACCCTTTTGGTGCATGAACTTCCACTCTGCCTCAGAACTGAGAAGCTTCTTGTCCATTCTTCACACTATGGTGGCCAGAGTTATCATTCCAAAGAGCGTATCTAACCATGCTCTCTTCCCTGAGCATGCTCTATCAGACAACCTACATCAGGAAAGAAGGATGCTCAAATGGGTAACTGAAGACTTTGGTGCATGGGCAAGTGACAGAAGTATGGGTAGAGAACTTGGAAGGAGTTGTGGCTGTGGGAAAGAAGCTGCCCATCAGAATTTTGGACCTCAGCACAGAAGTGCAGACATCACCAAACCCTGGTCCCCCGGGGAGTAGCAGGAAAAGTAAGTCCTAGGCACTATCTTCTCACCCTTTGCTTTCCTGTTGGTGCCTTCTATTGGCCAAGTAGGAGCTTGAGTAACTAGGTTTGTGAAAATCATCTTCCCAGAGCACACAGCAGGGCAGGGAAGAATAGAAATGGAATCTGGAGAAGCAAATGAAAATATCCAGCATGCATGCATTCGCTTGTGTGGATCCACGACTTTACTCAGGAAATCCCTGCCGCCTTTCATGCCCCTTTTTCCTAGAAAACTATAGACCCTATAGTCCTCTAGAGATCCAAATCCTAACTATGGCATGCTCCTAATTCTTACCTGCCATTTCAACTGCAAAACTCTTATTCACTACCCTCTATTAGAATTAATCACTCTGTTGTGCCCCCTCAGCATTTAGGCTTTAGAGATAAAATGGTTGACATGAAATTCAAGCTCTGCAACTGGTTAGCTATGTGACTTCAATCAAGTTATTTAGCTACCTGATACCTCAGTTTCCCCATCACCAAAATGAGGTAATTAGTGACACTTTCTGTAGGGATTTGTGATGATTGCATGGTATGTATTTAATCCCTGTGAAACACCTAGACAAATGTCTGCCACGTGGGAAGCACTCCAGAAATGAGAGTTATCATCCTGTCATCACTGAATCTATCACAGTCTATTTGGTGGTGTGGTTAACTCTGTATAGTCTGCTCCTCCAGTCACTTACGGGCAGATACTTCTCTTACCTTGGATACTTGACATTCAGCCCAGTGTTTTGCACATAGAACTGCTTAGTAAATATTTATGGATTTGAATTGAACTGAAGATGAAGCAAGGTAGACTAGGTGGGTGAAGTCAACCCTGTTTTTCTTGCAATCCTTTGAAAACGTCAATCCTAGCATTTTCAACCTGCCAACAATTGACTAGTATTGGTTTACAGAAACTGTGCTTGTTAAAGCCAGGAGTTATCAAAGAGCCTTAATAGATATCTCTTAAGCTGCGTGCATTTAAACAAAAGCCTGATTGAAAGCCTGCACGTTCTCAGTTATTGGCGTCTGGAGAATCAATGCAAATCTTTATGCCATCATCATTTTCCTTGCCATGTTACTACTTGATCCCTGATCTCCACAGGTTTCAAGAATAATAGAAATAAGGTGTATATGTCTGCTTTTACATACTCCTTGTTTAGTTATAGGCACAATCTAGCTTGAGGGGAAACAGGAGAGTATGTCTTCCACCAAACAGTCACCATTCAACAGAAATTTTTAGGCAAGACATTGACCTGGTGGTTGTTAAGACTAATGTAAAGTTAAAGAAAGCAGTGACTCTGAAACACTGGAGCCAATGAATGAAACCTTTTGCATTTGCTCTTATCCTCTCTAACATTTGGACTAGGCTACTCCCACCTGACTCCACTCACAAATGTGTTTGCCCTGATGGAAGAGCCTAGCTATGCCTCTGGCTATAAAAAGACAGGAGCTAATGTTTACTGAGAACGTTCTATGGACAATAACTTATGTCAAAAACTTTATATATCTGATACATTATTTTTTAAAATTATGTGATGTGGCATTTTTATATATTGGGAAGTATGCTACAAATAGCACAATTGGAGAGCCTATGTGGTCTCAAGCACTGTGCTAGTGCTGATAGTGCAGTGGTGATCCATGTAGATACTGTTCCTGCCCTCATGCCCATTATAATTAAGTGGTTCTGCCATAGCTTTGTTTCTGAGGACATTCTCATTATTTGAAAATTATGCTAACTAAAAACAATAATATTGTTGTGAAAAAGAGGGTTACAAATTAGAAAGTTTTGGATATATAAAAATAAAGTTTTCCTGCAGAACATAATAATGACATTGTTTTATAGATAGAAACTATTTCGTTATTGCAAGTTGAAAAACTATGGCTATTCTGAATGGATAAAACCAAACTTCCTCCTTTGGGAACTAATCACAAATGTGCAAGGCACACATATGGGAAAAGCAAGTGGCTGAATGTTTCTGAAATATAGAGTATAAAAGGAAAGGAAACTGAAGCATTTACAACTGTAGAAATAGATTCGGGCCAGTCAGGTGGTGCTTCAAATGGGGAGTGTTAAATTCATTTCTTAGTCAAGTCAAGCAGGAGCTGTGAAGGTGGGTAACACCATTAAAGCACTATATGAGGATGTTAATCTCATGGTTAAACAAAAACAAAAACAAAGGGCCAAACAAAAGGATCAACGTGGAAACAGAGGCAGAGAGCAAAGTAATCATCCAAATGAAACAGCGGACCCAGACAGGGCAGGTGCAGCCATGCACGTTGATGGGCTTGCCAAGGGCACACTTGTGCAGCAGGAGCTGTTAACAAGGTATATGAAGATCACCTGTCCAGTTTGTTAACCATATAGATTCCAGGATCCGACTCACAGAGAATCTAATTCAGAAGCTGCCTGGAGGGGCAAGGAGACTGAACTTTTAAAAAGTAGTCAGCGTGATTCTAAGGCCAATTTTGAGAAATATTAATGCAGTAAATAAAGAAAGCTAATGGCAGAACCTTGAGGAAAAAACTGTTTTTAATGAGATGAGAAGGAAGAGGAGACAGCAAAGGAAATAAGGAATGACGTGAAGTAAGAGGAAGGAAAAGAAGCATGCAGTAAGCATTTCAAGAGGAGGTTTTGGCAAACGCTACAAACTATCAATGAAATGAATATGGACAGGAAACAGAATAACACCAAAAATTGTCTGTAAAGGGTGAGTAAACCAGTTGGAATTGCTTACAATATTCAATTTTATTTCTTTTCTAAATATTTCTGAACTTGAAGTAATATTCTTGTTTGGAGCTATAAGTTGATAAGATTCAAAAATCAAAAAGAGTTTTTTTCCCCAAATTTTTAATGAAAACATTAAAACACATACCATAATTGAAAAAATGTATAAGTACTATATAACCACCACCTAGATTCTGCCATTAATATTTTATTTACTTGATTTATTAGATATTTGTATATCTACTATCCGTTTATTCACTAATCCATCTGAGTTTCAGTACATTTCAAAATTAATTGCAGATGTGAACACTTTTCTCCCCAATTCGGGATGCATAGTATTAACTTGAGTTCAATATTTGTTTACAGTTTTTAATGTAAGATTTGCATGCAATATATAATTAAGTGTACATTCAGTTAGTATTGACAAATGTTTGCACCTGGGTAACCCAAACACCTATCAAGACATGAAATATTACCATCATACCCTTTCCCAAAGACGAACAATATCCTAAATTGTTTCACCCTGTCTAAATGTCTCCTGTTTTAGAATTTCATATAAATGGAATTATACAGTATTTTATCTTTTGTGTAAGGCTTCATTCACCCGGCAAAGTATTTTTGAGATTCACTCACGTTGTTGAATGCATTAGTAATTTTATTCGTGAGTAGTACTCAATTACATATCAGAGTTTGCTTATCCATTTTGCTATTGAAGGTTACCAGGCTGTTACCAATATTGAGCTATAATGAATAAAGGTGTTATAAAAATTCTTGTACAAGTCTTCTATGAATGTTTGTTTTTATGCATATTTGTCCAGAGTAAATACCTAAGAGTGGAGGTTTTTATATATCTTGGTCACTATCCTTTGTTAAATATGTTTTGCAAATTATTTTTCCTGTTTGTAGCTTGCCATTCATTTTCTTTATGGTATTTTTTGATGAGCAAAAGTTTTTTTTTATTCCAGTAAAGTCTAATTGATCAGAGATTTTTAATGGCTATCATTTTCAGTGACGTGTATAAAACATACTTACCAACCCCCAAATTATAAATATATTTTCTATTTTCCACCAAAAGTTTTATGTTTTTACCTCTTTAAGCCTATGATCCCTTTTGGATTAATTTGTATATATGGTATTGGATGTTAATATCATTTTGTCTCCTACATCAAAATCCAGTGATTTTAGCACTACTTGTTAAAAAATTTTCATTTCCCATTGGATTACTTTGGTAAACCTTCCCCAAAATTAATTACCTTATAAAGGTAGCTCTATTTCTGGTCACTCTTCGGTTTTTTTGATCGGTCTATCCCTATGCCAGTACCACACTCTGCAGATTATTGTAGTCTTTCAATAAGTCTTAAAGTCAGGTAGGGTCAACTTCCCAAGTTTTTTCATCTTTTTCAAGATTGATTTGGATATTCGTGGTGCTTTTCATTTCAATATAAATTTTAAAATTAATCTGTCAATGTGTAACTCTCCCCACAAAAAGCTTTCTGGAATTTTGGTAGAATTGAGAGTTTAACAAAATTGAGCCTTCAAATCCATTTATTTGTATCTTCTCTAATTTCGCTTCACAATATTTCATAGTTTTCAGTGTAGAAGTCTTGCAAATCCTTTTGTTAGATTTATTCCTATTTTGTTTTTAATGCTATTATAAATGTGTTGTTTTAATTTTCTAATAGTGCAGTGCTAGAATATAAAGATTGGTTTTTTGTATATTAGTCTCATATCCTATAATCTTGCTGAATTCAGTCATTAGTTTTAGTAATTGATACAGTTATTAGAATTTTCTAAAAAACAGCCAAGTCATTTACAAATCAGTATGCTATAACTTCTTCCTTCTTTTTTGGTCTTTTGATGATTATTATTATTATGATTTTTACCTGATTACAATGCCTAGCACCTCCAGTAAAATAATTACTAGAAGTGGCAAGAAGTGACACCTTTGTCTTGTTACTGATCCTAAAGAAAAGTGTTCAATATTTAACAACTAAGTATGATTTAGCTAGAAGATATTTCTAAATGCCATATATCAGATTGAGGACGATATATTTTATTCATGGAGAGTTTTTAACGTAACTAGTGTTGGATTTTAACAAATGCTTCATCTAGAACTATTATTATAATCATATCCCTGTTTTACCTTTTATTCTTTCAACATGATAACTTACATTGGTTGGTTTGTAAATGGTAAATGTAAATGTTAAATAAACCCTCAATTACTGAGATAAACTTCAGTAATTATGATGTGTTATTATTATTAGGTATTGTTAAAATTGACTTGATAATAATTTGCCAAGCATTTTGCACCTATTTTCATAAGAGGAATTATATTTATTACGTCCTTGTCCAGTCATGATATTGGCACTATGTCAGCCTCATTAAGTTGAGATGTCTTTCTTCCTCTATTTTCTAAAAGAATTTTTAAAGGGCTTATAGTATATCATCGTTACATGTTTGATATAATTCACAATTAAATGATCAGAACCTGGAGTTTATATTGTGGGAAGAGTTTGGATACCAGTTCAATTAATTTAACAGATATCAAAATATTTATATTTTTGTTTCATTTTGAGTCACTTTTGATGTTTTATTTTTCAAAATATATTTTCATTCCATCTAAATTGTCTAATTTCCTGGCATAATGTTATTCATAAAATTAACATATTAGACTTTACATTTAAATTCTATTATAGGCAATTTTTATTCTGTCTCCTATTTACTCGATCACTATAACTAAAGATGTAACACTTTTGTTGATACTTTCAAATAACAAACTTGCTTTCTACTTTATTTTTCTGGTTTCTATTTAATTTATGTCTCTTCTTAATTTATTATTTCCTTCCTTCCACTTACTTTAAGTTTACTATACTCTTCTTTTTTTAAGCTGCTTAAATTGGAATCTTAGGTTATTGATTTTTAGATCTGCTTTTCAACTTAAGCATTTAAACATATACATTTTCCTCAAAGCACTGCTTTAGCTGCAACACACACATTTTGAAATGTTGTGTTTTATTGTTATTTGGCACAAATTTTTCTAATTTCCCTATGATTTCTTCTTTTATTATTTGACCCTCGGGATTTATTTTTAAATTTTTAAGTATATCTAAGTATTATGAGTATGTTATTTAATTTGAAAATATGATACTCTAGCTATCTCATTGTTATTGATTTCTGGTTCAATTCTAATGTAGTCACAAAACATATTATTTATGGTTTAAATCCTTTTAAATGTATTTACTACATAGACCAGAATATAGCCCATCGTAGTGAATATAACATGAACACTAGGAAAGAATGTGTATTTGCTAGGTGTGAAATAGAGTGTTCTATAAATATCTATTATTTCAAGGGAATTAGTAGTGTTAGTCTCATTTTTTATGTTTTTACTTTTTTTCTAATTATTGTATCAATTGCTAAGGGTTGGATGTTAAAATCTGCAAATATTATTCTGGAGATGTTCATTCTCCCTTTAATTTTCCTTCATCTAATTTAAAGCTCTTTTATTGCATAAACATTTACAATTGCTATATTTTCCTGGTGAATTGACTTTTATCATTATGAAGTGACTGAGTCTATGTTTGGTAATGCTCTTTGTTTTGAAGTCTATTTTGTCTGATATTAATTTATTCATTCCAGCCTTCTTATGCTCATTGTTGTGTGATATTTGTCTATTCATTTACTTTTATCCTATCTGTGTCTTTACTTAGCCATACTGGAAGACATCTTTAGACCAATAAAGTTTTAAGTTTTCTTGAGTCATTTACCCAAATCAGGTCAAACTTGCATCTTCAGAAAAGCGTATTTGAATGATTTGAATCAATGCTATGTTTTGCAGCAGATATATTCTGCACTTAACACTTTATGATGTAAAAGGACTCTTAACCTATTTGGGTCTTCGAGTCTTCCAAGGATTAGAAATCCTTGTGTTTAGGAAGGAAATATAAGAACTACTCTAACCATGCTCTCATAAAAATTACAGACCGACATAATCTCTTGTGCAGATACTAATAGGTGAAGCTAATAAGTCAGCAGGTATTTTAGACTCTAAAAGCATAGATAACGGAGAGGTGAAAATGTCTCCCTGAATCATAGCTCATAATTGGAAAAAGAAAAAGAACATAGCTTCACTGAAAAATTAATTTAATGTACAATTAAGAACTAGTTAAGGATAACTAATTGTACCTTTGAATTTATACTCAACCCACAGCATTTGCTCTAAATATCAAATATAAAATAGTGCTCGCTTACATTTTATTTGGACTGAGCTATTTTGAGATGATTAATTTTTTAATCAAAGGCTCTGGAAATATGCTATTCTTTCTACAGGGAAGCAGGGCATGAAAACTTCCACCTTGAACTCAGGAAAAGTATCCAACAAGAGTTTGGCACAAGTGTAGCCGTCTAATGCTTACTTTGTAGCAGCCAGCATGAATTAAATAAACCATAATTCACAAAACAACCAACAAGGACAGTATTGTGAGAGTTAGTAAATAAATAATAAATATAATATCTAACATTTTTTAAATAGTTACCGTGTAATAACACTTCACCTGAATTATCTCACAGTATTCAAAGCTGCCTCGTTGCATGACTTCTACCATCCTTGTTACACAAGGGCAGCTTTCTCAGCTTGGCGAGATGACTTGGTGAATTGCTGATGGAGCCAGAACTCAAATCCATTCTATTGCATCACTCAAAATTCAATGCACCCTGGGTGTGTTAGAAAACCTGAGTAGAAAAGTCTTCCAATTATAATGTATGGTTACAAATTGTTCTTTTTAGAGTGTTTAAAGATCTGGAAGCATGAGAGGAAATGAGAATGAAATCATTCATATGCATGTGGAAATATTTATGCTGAAAATGGAATGTTGACTTCTGGGTGTGGTAGAGAAAACCAATGTGAAAATATGTGACTTTTCTATACAAAGACCAGTCAAATAATTCATGAATTTGTTCATTTAATTCAATGAGACATTGTATGTAGACCATCTATGCCATTTATACTTGAAAATGTATTTTTTATATTTAATAATTGATACTGTATTCAAATTTTTAAAAAACTTATTACATATAAGGTTCATAAAACAATGCCTGATACAAAATGTATGCTCAGTAATCTTTATTATAAGGAGTGGCAGAGGCTCTAATCAAACAGGATTTTAAAAGAAAATTAAACCAGGAAAAATAAGTGAAGACAGCATCTACTAAATGTAGATGCTATGTGCAGGTGCTATGTGATCTTATGTATATTACTTTCATTCTGACAACAAAATTATGACAATAACATCCATGTGTTCAGAGACATGTGCTATTCTGTTCTGTGAGCTCTATCCACCTTGGCCTCCCCCGGACTTGAGTCAGAGAGACTGTCAGGCTATCCTTTGCTGGAAACTCCCCGAACAGTAGACTTTGGTAATCACAGTGCTCACCTCATCTGCTTACCAACCATCTTTCAGGGAGGGTCCTTGTTCTTTGTTGGTTGGGATCCAATTTCCTGAAAAATGTTGTTTCATAGTTTGTTTTTTTGTCGTTTGTTTTTAGTTGTTTCAAGTAGGTGAGTGAGTTTTGTCGTCTTTTACTCCATGTTGAGTGGCAGCAGAGACTCAAACTGTGTTTTTTAATTAATTGCCACTTAAAAATAACAATCAGCCAGAGATGAGCAACAGCTGTTTCTTCTAGACTGCTCTTATACTTCCCACTTCTCCAGAGCTCCCACTTCTGTGTGTATCCATACTTTCCCCATTTTTACTCATTGAAGTTATCAGCATAAGTGGGCTTGTGTGAACCTCCAGCTAGAAAGTAGCTAACATTTTTTAAGTTACTATGATAAGGAAACTTACATATTTTATCTCATTTATATAGAGCCTCACATGGAGAAAGGATGGAGACAAATATCAAAGAAGTATATGATGCCAAGTTTAATTAGGAACCATCAGAATTGAGATTAAAACTCAGATCTGTCTGATTCCAGAGTCCACACTTTTTCTAATATGATATACTATCTCCTAAAGAAGGTTAAAGTGGTTAAAAAAATTTAAGTAAGGGTGAGTCGTTAGGATCTGTAGGAAGCAGGAGTGAAAGAGCTTAACCCAATCCCTGACCATCCCAACCTAAGCTCAGACTTCAGCTGCTGAAGAATCCTTACAATGTAAACACTTTCAGAGTTTAACAAACCACAAAAGGTGTATTCAAATTGCACAAGTCTTATATTTAAAACCAGGTGCCACAATTGAATACTTGATACTTTCATATTTTAAGAACTGTGTTCAAAATATATTCTGCTACTCAAATCGTGTTATATTCTGTTCTAAAAGTTAGGATAGTTTCACAAAACTAGTAACATAAAGACAGCAAATCGTATTTGTTTAAAATGTCTTTCCCCCTTCCAAAATGTTTTTTCACATATTTCATGAGTAATTCAAATATGTAAGAGTGCGTGACTTCATTATGACTAAATACTGAAGGCAGGCTAATGGCCTTAAGAGGGAAGACAATGGGAACTTCCCTGGATTATCTAGCTGTTTCATGCTTGCTTCAGTTTCTTCATGTCAATAATGGTCTATTTAAAGTTTTGTAGTCTTTAAATCCCTTTCATTAGTGTTTTCATATGAACAATATGGGTTTCATGTCTTCCTCCATTATAGCATTGTAATGTTGTTCAAACACTACTTATTAGCATGTCACATTCTTTCATTAAATTGCAGTCCCCTCAGGAATAAGCATAAATATAATTCTAACTTCATATTAAGGGAACTGATTTTGTTAAAATGAAACTGAACTGAAGGATCTTCTTAATTTTTCTCCTGAGAACAAAATAGACCTTAAACACTTCGCAAGAACAATTATAGAATTCAATAAGTGTGGCTTTGTTCATAGGCATGAGCTGATTGGTAAAATGCAAGCATCGTTGTATAATCTAACAACTTTGTTAGTAGCTAATGAGGGTTAGTGGAAAGCACATGATCTTGGAAGTCATATTAGTTGTCACTAATTAATTTGGGAAAGTTATGTACCTTCATTCACTTGTTCATCTGTGGTTATTTTGAAATTTGTACTTTTTGCTGGGCATGTGCTGTGACCTGGGATAGAATGGTGAGCAAGAATGTGTTGTTTCTTCCTTCACTGGGCTTTTTTGGGAAACCGACCAGGTCTGTTGGGGAAGACGTGTGATCATGTAAGTGTGACGTGTTTGCAAGTGGTAGAAGAACAAGGGCTCTGGGTCACCTAGCAGGGTCATGTGACTCAGTCAGCGGGGAGCATAGGGATGACTGCCTGAAAGAAGACAAGGCTGAAACTTGAGAGATGAACTGGAGTGACAGGTTAAGCCAGGTGGAGCAGGCAGAGTGATCAGTAAAAGCCCAAGGACATAGAGGCTTTCACAGACTGACAAAGAATGTTTACTTTTTTCATTCACCTCAATAGCTACTGCAAAGAAAGTGATGTTACAGCCACATCTCTATCAAGATTACAACCTTCGTCAGGAGCACATTACAGCAGAGAATTCCTACTATGTGCCAGAAGTTACAGCCACCATCTTCCATTTGAATAGTGAACTCATTTTATCTTTGGAAAAAAAAAATGTCAGGGGGAAGGAATGTTTTACACATAGCAAATCATTTCATTTTCACCTTATCCCAATAAGAAAACTATGGCACAAAGAAGCTAAACAATTTGCCCAAGATCACTTAGCTAGTAAATGGCTGTGCCTGAAACAGACCTACATGTTCTAAATTCTTAACCAGAATGAGTCTTCCAATGCTGACTCACTTCTTTACTTACAGATAAATGTGAAACACAGCCCAAGCAGGGCAGCTTATCTGGACTTTAGGCTCTAACTGAGATGGGCACAGAGTTTACATACAAAAGACCTCAGCAAGGAATTACCAAGAGAGCTGAACAATCGTGGGTATGATTGTTTGCTAACTTTGGGATTCTGCTGCCTCACCAACTGCCACCCCCATGGAAAGCTTTATTCAGTGGACAGAAGGGCTTCCCAGGACCTGAAAAATAAGGAGATCACCTTCCTCTCTGCCATAATAAGGAGGCTCTTGATATTTCACCCACAATACAAGAGTATGTAGGGCACATTTACTTGTCCTACAATGTCAAGACAACAGAAATTATTTCCTCTATTATATAGATGACAAAATGGAAGTTCACACAGTTTAAATACGTTCCTTAAGGTCAAATAGTGAACATGGGCCAGCTTTGGATTTGAACTAACCTAGTGCTAGCTGAACAACTGTTCTTTTTCTCTGGATAGTTTCAAAGTCCTAAAAATCATCTGTAGTAAATAAAGATTCGTGAGCGATGAGTTTGCGCAACAAGGTGATGTTGCTGAATATGACCCTTTCTTGCAGAGTCATTCTTAGTAAAGTAAAATTTCTGGAAGTCCTATAATAAAGAGAGCAGTTTAAATTAAAGCCAGTATTTTACAAACATGTTTGACTACTAAAAGTCTGTTTCCCCTTCTCTATTAAAGGGCAGAATATGGCTTACCTCCTGGAGTTTTAGGGTGATTAATTGAGTTAGAATTAAAAAGGAAATTTGCGGCCAGACAGTGCTCCTAACTAGCAGTGGCACATGACGTCTCCTGCCTATACTTGACTTTCTTACTTTTCTAAGACAAATAATAATGTCTATGCACTGAATCGTTCTGAGTTGAGCGGAATCTCCACAGCAGTTCTTGGTACATTGAGTTTGCTCGATAAATATTCTCTTCCCTTCTTCTAGTTCACATTGCTGTCTTCCACGTTCTTCTTTCATTCTTCTTTCCTTGTGGCCGGTGTTCTTCCCTTCTTTGTCTTAGCTCCTCTTGTTCCTGATACCCCTGTCCTTCCACATGTCAGTTAAGCACTAAATGGGACAAAAGAGAAGAGGAAGATACCTGAAAATGGGATTTTTCTAAAGTAACGTGGATACTTTCCTTACCACATCCTTGAAAAACTGACATAAAACAAAAAATGTCAAGTCTGTACCTCTTTACCCTTAGAGATTTTTTTCATTTCAGCCATTTGGAAAAGGGCACATACAGCACCTCCCAGCTACCTGCACATTCTGCAACAATGAGCACAGCAATCGTGTCATCTCTCTGAGACAGACCACAGGATCCTTAGCTGAAACCTCCAAATTTGTATTTACTTCACCATACTCCGGTGGAAGTTTTGTGTTTTTTAAAGTGGGTAATGGCAATATTTGGAATCGTATAGCCTGGCAACTGTAGGACTTTAAATAGAGGAAACTGAGCAAGCAAGGTCAACTAGTGAATAAAACTTAAAAGTCTTTGAGACCTCTTAGTGATTTTACCAACTCATTTTTGTCCTTGGCTGGAGGGTGCTTCTTTGGGATCCTAGTTATATATAGTCAGTGCTCCATATCTGTGAATTTTGCATCTGTAGATTCAACCAACTAACTGTGGAGTAAAAATATTTGGAGAAAGAATATTTCAGAGTTCCAAGAAATAAGACTTGAGTTGGCCACATGCCAAATTCCAAGTTCTAAGTTGAATCCACACAAATGAAGTGATATTTATGCATTGTATTAGGTATTGTAAGTACTCAAGAGGTGACTTAAAGTATATAGGAAGATGTGCATAGGTTATATGCAAATACTGTGTCATTTTATAGGAGAGGCTTGAGCATCAGTGGATTTTAGTATCTGAAAGGAGTATTGGCATCAATCCTTCACAAATACCAAGGGATGACTATATATGCAAAAGATGGATGGGAGGGTAGAATAACTTTGTGCAGGGAAAGAGGTCACAGGTGAGGGTGACACATATGGTAATGATTTAGTAGTCAGTTACCTAATACGCTTCTACATATCAACCCACCTCCACGTTACCAGAGGATACTAGAAAAATGGTCTTGGAAGCTCTATGACTAGGCAGGACCTAGTTTCTGGGATAAAAGCTAAACCTATGGACAACCAACCTTTATGTTAGACAGATTTTTATTAATACTGACTGTGTACCTTGGCCAGTTACAAACCACTCTGAAGACCAGTTTCCTCATCTGTCAAACTGTGACCATCATGCCCACCTCACAGAGTACTTTGTAAATCCATGTAAAAGTGCTCAGCAGAATGCTGGTACAACATATGTACTCAAAATAGGTTAACTGGATTAAATTGAAAGGAAATACTCTAGCACACAAAGGCTGATCCACAAAACATCCTCACAGGGTGGCCACTGCTTCAATGTCCACAGAAAGGCAGAGTGGGGGAAGCAGGAGCCTATTGCTTCAGGCGATGGGTCACTGTATTTTTAAGCAGTGGCAACTATAACGGAAGCAAAGTCAAAATTACTCAGGCCAATTTAAGCAAGATGCTTTAAATATGGACCCTTAATTGTTTATTTTCTACTTTTACCTTTATGTGTCAAATAAAAATGCACTGTAAAATTTCCATGCCTGGATATTTCAGGATAACCTCCTCAGAAAGTCATGTTAATTCCACTCTAGGAGGGAACCTCCATACCCTCAAAGATTAGAAAGGAGTATCCAACCCTTCAAGAGCAGCTTATAGTTAATGACAGCTGCTAATTATTGCCTTTATTTCCTTCTGGATAAAAGGAATAATGTCAAAGACTTGAAAGAAATTAAGGTGATCTACCAGTGGGACAAACTCGGGACAAAGTAAAACCCAGTCACCCAAGAAGGACCATATGGAACAATTTAAATATAAAGCATGTGATGGATTTCTGCAAAGGCTGGCTACAGAAAGAAGGGAGCAGACAAGCATAGATAGTGCTTCTTATTTATTCATTCACTCAAATAGCATTTGTTTACAGGGTTTGTGGGAAGAAAACTAACATTTATTTGTGCCATTCCTTTTACAAATATTTATTGAACATTTACCTTTGCCGGGCAGTGTCCTGGGACCTGGGATAAAGGAATTAACAAGATAAATGAATTCCCCACTTACATGGGGCTAACACTATAGTAAAGGGAAAATATCAATCAAGATGAAATAGGAAAAATTATCAGATAGGGATAACAGCTATGTGAAGAATTAGAATAAAGTCATGTGAATATGAGTATGTTGAGATTACTTTACATAAAGTACTTATGGAAGGCTGGAAAGAGCCAGACGTGTGAATATTAGAAGAGCTTTCCGGTCAGAGAAAATAGCTAACATAAAGTCCTTGTGGCAGTAGGGAGCAAGCTTGTGTCTTCAAAGAATTTCTTTTTAAAGGCAATGTGACCTGGGTGCAATGAACAAAGGGGAGTGTTATGTGATGAGGTCAGAAACATAGGTAGGGCTGTGAGATAAGAACTTTATGTTTTCATAAGCCATAGTGATAAATTTATCTTACTCTAAGTGCCATGTGAGTCCTGGGAAAGGATCAGGGCTGGTAATGTGGATGTGTCTTTCTATGGTGTTAAATTTATGGGGCTGATTTTCTGTTCCTGCCTTAGTTTGCTGAAGATAATGGCATCCAGCTCCATCCATGTCCCTGCAAAGGACATGATCTCATTCCTTTTTATGGCTGCATAGTATTCCATGGTATATATGTACCACATTTTCTTTATCCAGTCTATCATTGATGGACATTTGGGTTGATTCCATGTCTTTGTTATTGTGAATAGTGCTGCAATGAACGTATGTGTACATGTATCTTTATAATAGAATGGTTTATATTCTTTTGGGTATATACCCAGTAATGGGATATCTGCTGGGTCAGATAGTATTTTTGATTCTAGTTTTGATTTGCATTTTTCTAATGAGCAGTAATGTTGAACTTTTTTTCTTTTGTTTTTTGGCCACATAAATATCTTCTTTTGAGAAGTGTCTGTTCATGTCCTTTGCCTACTTTTTAATGGGTTGTTTGTTTGTTTTTGTAAATTCAAGTTCCTTGTAGATACGCTGTATGTTCCTACTTGTAAGTGGGAGCTGAACACTCTGAGAACATAAGGACACAGGGAGGGAAACAACACACACTGGGGCTTGTGGTGGTGGCAGGCATTGGCTGGGGGAGGGAGACCATCAAGAAAAATAGCTAATGCATACTGCACCTAATACCTAGGTGATGGGTTGACAGGTGCAGCAAATCACCATGGCGCATGTTTACCTGTGTAACAAACCTGTATGCTCTGCACAAGTATCCCAGAACTTAAAAAGAAAAAAAAACATTGTGGGGCTGAATGAGAGGACATATGTAGAGAAAAGGGCCAAGGAGAAAGACCTTGGTAGTTCACCATTCAGAGATAGCAAAGCAGGAGGAACAGGGAGGTAAGAGGAAAATCAGCAGACTGTGACATCAGTGAAGCCAGAAGGAGACATTTCACCATTGAGAGAGAAGTCAGCATGTCAATCACTGCTGAAAGGGAAAGGGACAAAAAAACAGAGAAGTGACCACTGGGGATGGTTGATAACCTTGGCATGAACAGTCTTTAGGGATGGTGGAGGTGAAAGCTTGATGGTAATATAAAATGTAAAGTTATAAAGGGTAGGGAGAAGCTATAGAGATCTCTTTCAAGAAATTTTCTAATTTTATGGAAAAGTTAGCCATAGTTGGAATAAAATGTAGTGAGATAAGAATTTTTTTAAACCAAAGAAATTATCAAGTGAGTATTTATTTTGGTGAGTTAATATAAATTATCTAGAAGGGAGGAAGAAATTAATGACTCAAAAGAGGGTGGAATAATTTCAGCAGTAAAGACCTTGAGATAAGGAGAAGGGTTGATATCTAGAGCACTGGAGGGATGACCTTCAGTGCCTGCTCTATATGCAGCCCTTTACAAAGACCAAATCCTCGAAACCACCCTATATGGGAGATAGAATCATTACCATTTTATTAGTAAAGAAATTAAAGACTTTATAAAATTAAGATCCTATAATTATCACTGGTTCTTCCATGTATGGAATCCAGATACCCACCCCCCAGCCCCAAACAGATGTGACAGTGGATCTCTCTACAGTAATGTTATCCTCCCATGCCTTCAGAGACCTGGTCCTTAGCTAATCCTGAAGTGTTATCACTGCAGGATACCCAGCTAGACCAACTCTGTTGTTCCATGAACACCAAACAGCTTGTCCTTTATAGTCTGTGTTATGTTTTTATGCAACATGCTGCCTCTGGACACCCTCTTCTCTCTGTAGCAAACCCATCACCCATCTCTCCTACATCTGGTTGGTTCGTATTCATCCCTCAAGACAATTCAAATGTCCCCTCCTCTACCTAGACGGCAGTGACGCTGTCTTTACTCTTTTGGTTCTAGTTTTGCCTCTTATAATACAAACTTATCTGCATGTACTGTGATGGGAGATCCTCAGCTAAACTGGGAGAACCATGAGTCGGGAAATCTGCACCCAGCACAGGACTTGACATAATGTGGGATATTTGGTAAATATTTGTGGGAGGAGAAAATGAAAGAAGATCCATTCTTAGCATAATGATTGATATATGTATTTACTTCTAAAGTGAAGCAAGTACTTCGGAAACAATCTATCAGGTATTTTCATCATAACATTGTCTTGGAGAAGTGGAAACTCCCATCTTTAATATTTTTCCCATTTGGATACAAGGTTTATCCCCATCCAGGGCAGGAAACTGAGAAAATGAGAATAGGAATCTCCTTCGGAGAAGAGATGGGTTCAAACTCTCAGCCCAGGTGCAAATTGTATTCATATCTTTATCCTCCGAAGAACATGGGTTATCCTACCCCATTCTATAGTCTAAAATAATATAAAATTTATACTCAACCAAGTGATAGTCACAAGGACAATCATCATTTTCTAATTTTAAGAAATAATTTTAGCTTCAGTTGAACTTCAAACATTTTGTAATATAAGAGGAAATTCAGTAAATTGCCCAGTGAATGATAATAACAATAATCTGTTTTGTTTGTATATTCCTTTGCCATTCTTAAAGCAGTTTTATGAACCTGTTTCTGAATACTATTTTCATTAAATATGAGAAAGTAAAGGAATCTAAGTTCCAATCTTCATGTGGCCACTAAAATTAATCGTTTGAGCCATGCAGGGCAAAGGCTATGGTTTTCATCTTACAAATCAGAGGCAGGAGGCTGAGGATGTCACACAGGACTAGGGCATAGGCTTTCCAACTTTGGGGCCAGAGCCTTTTTCAAAATAAAGATACTTATTTTACAAAGGGTGAGATAAATCATTGACAAAACTTCCATAGGTTAAAGTTACAGTCTGAAGAGCCCAAGTACAAATATGAGTTACCGTTGCATAATGTAGCAATTCGGGGCCCCTTAGATGTAGACATTAGATAATGCATCTACAAGAAAAAAAAATCCAGAGGTTAAACAATAATCGTCATTCACGACAGTAGAAATAAAAGTCCATTGAAATAAACAAAATTGTACAATCTCCAGCAAGAAAAAAATTTGAGCTGTCTTGTACTACTTCTAACTCCGTAAATCTATATTGTCCTCCTTAATGCACCATAGACTCAGAAGCAAAGACAGAAATCCAAGGAGTCCAGCAATCTTTTTATATCAGAATCAATTAGGAATGTGCTGTGCTTTTAAAATGTACCACTTTATATTAAGAAGCTTAAGGGGTGAATAACAAGCTCATAAAATGTTAATAACTATAATAACTGTAGCTTCAGCAACACCTTTAACAGTGTGGAACTGTCATGGGACCAGAGATAGTAAAATGCCCTTGGGAGGGTAATGGGCACTGGGAAGGCTTGAGTGGACTGATGAGCATTTTAATCTCTGCCTCTCCACCTTAGTCACCTTGGACTCGATGGGATCTAGGCTGTGGCCTGATGCTTTGAAGTCAGTCTCAGGTGCCCTATTATTCCTAAAGAAACAGGTGGAATTACTCAGTACAGGAACAATGAGCTAGAAGTTAAAGCATCTGAGTCATGGTGCTTTCCTGACACCAGCTCACTGGGTGGCTTTCAGAGGTTGGCCTCTCTGAGCCTCAGTATCCATGTCTTTAAAAAATTTCAAAGTACTGTTCATTCACTTACTTTCAACTCTATGAGTTAAATGCCACTATTATCCCTATTTGAAAAATGTTGAAGTCATCTAGTTTAGATAAGATCATATGGACTTAAAGTCTCAAAGGCTCACTGCCCCCCTCGTGTTGATGTTCTGTGAGGCATTGAGTCAACAGTCAAGGCAAAAACAATGTTTTCAGTTGGAGAGTATCTGGAAAATATCTTTTGTGAAAGGAATATCCTCTTTGCTAACTTCTCTAATAAATATAATTTTTTTAACTTTACCAGCAGCTTGTTTGACCCTTAACTATAAAGGCTCAACCTCAGAACGAATCCTCAAAATTCAGATTATGATTCTAAAACAATGTGTCTGACTGGCCCTATGCTACTTTTAGTGGTAATAGAAAACATAAATTTCATAAGATGGTAAAATGAAAACTAGATTTTATCTGTTTTAAAAACATGGCAAAGAAATTGCTTTTTTAAGGGTGTTTTCTTGCTTAGAATGCAAGAAGTAAAATCTAAAGCTGGGCAAACTGATAGCCATGAAGGGAAGTAAACATCTTTACTCAGGAACCTTTATTCAATATTTAGTCTTTTTTCAGCTTACAAAGCCACACTGCTGGCAGGGGCTTCTCTGCTGGATAGGTATGTACCTGGGAATATTTAGCTCAAAGGGGTCTACTCTGGCTTCCCCAACTCTATGTGTTAATCTGATTTCTGCCTTATTATTGCCCTCTTCTCTAGCATAAGCCACCTGGTGGTGTTGGTAAGCTTTCTGGCAATGTCTATAAAAGGCAGTTCAGAGCTAGGTTAGGAACACTGGCCTGAGGTCTCACAGTCTACCCTGGAAACCTCATAAAATACCAGCCCCATGACCTTTGCCAAGTGACTTGACTGTTCCTTACTTTGCTTTATTGGCCTTGCTATCTGGGAGAATAATACTAGTACCTACTTTTCATGGTTGTTTTTAGAATTAAATGAGTTAATCCACCTACTTAGAACAGTGTCTCAAACAGAGAAAGCACTTAGATGTGAATTAGTGTTATGGAAAGAGTATGCGCACTGGAGCCCAACAGAGCTGGATTTAAGTGCCAGCTCTCCCTTTATTAGCTGTGTGGTCATAGGTAAATCACCTTCCTGCTTTAAACATTAATTTCCTCATTTGTAAATTAAAGCCTCTGTTACCTATCTTGAGAGTTGTTGTAAGCTTTATATGGAGTACACGTAAACTACCTAGTACCTGACAAAGAGTAGACCTGCAATGGTAGTGATTAGTGGCTGTGGCTGCGGTATGGATGGGTGGTGGCAGCACTGGGTGGTGGGGGCAGTGATGATGGGTTGGGAGTGCTGAAGGTGACAATGGTGTTGGTAGTGATGGTGCCAGTTTTGTTGGCACTGGGAATGGTGGTGGTAGCAGTGGTGTGGTGGCTGAGATAGGGGTGATAGTGGTGACGTCCGAGATGGGGGTGATAGTGGTGGTGGTGATAAGGACGATATAATTGTAAATCTATCAACCAGGTAAGAGTCTAAATACATCCAGGGTGGTAGGTGATTCTTTCTCATGTTGGTGTCCTCTATGCTAATAGGCACAGGCATGAAACATGTTAACTGCCTCATGCAAGTCAATGAGAAGTTGAAAGGGCCAGACCTGGGCTGGGTCTGATCCTGCATTTCAGATACCCTGAAGCAAGTGGTGTTTTGTATTCTATAGTATCCAAAGGGGAGTTTAAAACTGGATTTAATGCCAGTCCTCACCAAAGGTCAAGGGTGTTTAGTTCAACTGTTGTTGTCCAGGATAAGGTGTATGAGTAGCAACAGGAAAATCCTATGGGAATCATTTCAAAGCAAGTTTCCAGACAGTGATAAGGAGTGCAGGGAATACTTATATATATTGACAGGATGTATACACTGTAAGTATAACCTGAAGTATCCTCTCACAAGAGACTATATTCTGTTAAACTGCCCCAAATAATACATGTAAATACTTTGATGAAGGATTGCATAAACAGCTCTCAATGTATCAGTTAATAGAATTATTATGATTAATCATTAACATTATTATCATCATTATCTGGCCCAGGCAGCTGGGTTGGAATTTAGAACCAAATCCCAATGCCAATTCTATTAGGAACTAGGGAGGCTGGGGGAGTAAAGTGTCATGAGTGGTGAAGACCTTGAAAGCAGAGGCAGCAGTAGCAGCTAACAGGATACTGAGGCACAAGCCCCACCATGCAGACCAGACCATCAATATATGGAGTGATGGAAAGCTAAGGCTATGAACACAAGTGCCTGGCTCTTCCCTCCCACCTTGCTTTCACAGGACCACTCGGCAACCCAACCAATCCCAGACCTCCTGCCATTTGTTCTGGCCCTACTATGTACTCCCTGCCCTGACCAGACCTGGCTGGACCTTGGGTTCTGTAATTGAGCAGCACTGGGAAAGCCTAAACAATGTCATAACTTTGCCAAAGAAAAACCAGGGGCTATGACCCAATTTGGGCAGTACCATAGACGTGTCAACAGTTAAGTCAAATGGGAAAACTCAGAAGTATACTGTTAGCTGCAAAGCATTTCCCTTACCACTGAGGGAGGCAAAATCCCTGGCTGCTCCTACAATATTATTTTTTGTCAAAGATAACAGTCTGGAAAAATAATGGTAACAGATTATGAGCATGCATGCCCCAGTATTTACTCCAAATACATGAGCAGAAATATGATGTGAACCATGAATCTTTTGTGTAAAATACTCTGAAGATATAGGCTATAAAAGTGGGTGTGTGTTTACATATCTATACAAAAACATTTGAACAGAAGGTAGCACCAGTGTTTAAAAGCCTTATTAGTCACTGGGGACTTTTCCAAAAATATAAAATTAACTATCTAATGGAAAAAATAGAATTTTATATTATGCATGCTTTTAGAAATTGGCTTTTGGGAGTAATATTATTTCACCTTTAATTGTTTTCCCCAACCAACCCAATTATACTTCCACAAATAACATCCCCTGACCTTAAATATTATACTCCCTTTCAATTCGTGATTGATGGCTTTAGCGTCTAGACCACAAGTCAGCAAATTGCCGGCTATAGACCATATCCGGCCCGCCACCTGATTTTGGAAATAAGGTGGTTTTTTTTGTTTTGTTTTATCTTTTTTTTTTTTTTTTTTTTTTTGAGACGGAGTTTTGCTCTTGTTGCCCAGGCTGGAGTGCAGTGGTGTGATCTCGGGTCACTGCAACCTCCACCCTCCAGTTTCAAGCGATTCTCCTGCCTCAACCTCCTAAGTACATGGGATTACAGGCACCCGCCACCACGCCCAGCTAATTTTTGTATTTTTAGTAGAGACGTGGTTTCACCATGTTGGCCAGGCTGGTCTCAAACTCCTGACCTTGTAATCTGCCCGCCTCGGCCTCCCAAAGTGCTGGGATTACAGGCATGAGCCACGGTGCCCGGCCCGGAAATAAAGTTATATTTTAACATAGCCATGTTCACTTGTTTACGTATTACCTGAGACTGCTTTTGTGCTACAGTGGCAAAGCTGAATAGTTGGGACAGAGACTGTATGGCCTGTGAAGCATACAATTTTTAATCTCTGGTCCTTTACAGAAAACATTCGTCACATCATGGTCTAGACCAATAGTTCTCAACATTGCATATTAAAATCTTGTAGGAAGTTTATAAAATTCCAGGACATAGGTCTTATCCTAAATTAAGTCAATATTTCTGGGGGTGGAACCCCCCCAGTATTTTTCAAGTCCCTCAAGTCGTTATAATATGCAACCAAGGCTGAGCATCGCCACTCTAGACAGCCCCTTATGTTGCTACGGCCTGGAAATCTGGTCCAATAGAAATACTGTCTGAGCGTGAGTTTCCTATCTATCAAATGGGATTCAGCACACTTACTTCACAAGTAGGTCCCCAACCTTTGTCATTTTCTATTCCTTAAACAAACTTCAGACAAATAGCTTCTGCCTTTCTAATGTCTTTCTCACAGTTCTGTAAATTTTCATTGCAACAAAGAATAAAGCCCCCAGTAAGCATTGATAGACTCTAACACTATCCTTTAACCTCCGCTATTGGACCTCATCAATGAAGGCTCTCCCAAGGTTTCGCTCAGAGTTCTCTGTAGGCAGTCCCCATCATAACACCGACTGTATTGATGGAGGGGACACAGATGGAGACTAGAGAAGTGCCTCCAGGTAGCAGAAGGCAATGAATATTCAAAAACATTGTATATGTAAATGAGAAGACTTATATAATAATAAATGTGATTCTACCTTACAAAGATTTCCTTGTAAATAATATTTCTATCTTTAGATTTTGGACCAGCTAAATCAGTGGATCTCCAGACTGAGGTAGGGATGAACAACATTCAGAATCATAACTATGGCATCAGTGCATATCAGAGAAAACACGGCACTCTTCATGCACACCCCATGAGAATCATGAGGACCTAGTTCTACTCGCAGTTCTGCTGTTTCCCATCTGTGGGACTCCCAAGCTGATCAGCACCATGTCCTTGGACTTCAGGGTCTCACATTTTTAAAAATGTGATTATATAGAGTTTGATCACAAAGTTTCTGTGAGCCCAATTTGATGAGTCTGTGCACCTGATTCACTTCTAGTAATCCACCCTATCACCAGCCCCTTCTGACCACACCACACTCCACCCACATACGGAATCTTTGGCTTATGTGCAGTTGTAGAGCAATCCATTCAATCCTTCATTTGACAAGTTTTCTTCTGACAAGTACTTGAGCCTCTTCTATGATCTGAAAGTTGTTCTCGGTACTGGGGACCCTAAGAAGAGATAAAAATTCTGCCCTCATTGAGCTTACTTTCCTGTGGTTGATGTAATACGCAAATCACTAATAATAAATATCTTACATTACAGTGTTATTTGATTTTTTTTCTTTATAGCAATTCAGTACAATTACTATCCACATTTTATAGATGAGGGAAGGAAATCTTAAAGAGGTTTTAGAGCTTGTCCAAAGTCCCAGAGTAGGGTCTTTAAACTTTGTGCTTTGGATTCCCTGTCACAAACATGATCCACCAGGCCTATTGATTCTCCCCTGCCAATAAATATTCCTATCTCTTAGCTAGTAATCTTTAACAGATTAAGGCATTCTATGTCTTATACATAATGGCACATTTCCCAATATGTTAAAGAATAATTTCTCTAGGTTGCCGCTAAAGCCTTGGCAGAAAACACAGTGCCAGGGAAAATGGGGATTAGAGCAAAAACACAAATCTAACAAGTTGAAGCTTACTTTTGGTCCTGTCTCTGACCTTTTCCCAATCTCCCATATTCTGTACTTGAACCATACCACATTGCTTATATGGCAAACTATATTTTCCAAATGCCTGCTCTCCTAGACCCTTGCCAATATTCCATGAAGAGATGGCATCTGTGGCATCTCACCTTGTCCTTGTGTGGACCTAGTGACTTTCTCATCTAATAGATTATGGCGGATGTGGTGCTATATGACTTCTGAGACTCTCTCTGCTTTGACTCCTCTCCTAGCCTAGATACTCCCTATTTATTTTTAAACATCGCTTCACCTGGGAAGTCTTATTCGATTTTCTAAGTTTGGGTTTGTTCCTTTCCTCTGGAAATCTCTTCACATACTTACCGTAGAATGTTATCGTACTGTGTTTAATTGCCTATTGCCCTTTCCTAGACTGAAAACACCTTAAACATTGGAGCTATATCTTGATTGTATCTCCTGCAGCCAGCACAGTACCTGGCACAGTGTGAGCACTTAACAAATACTTGTCCAGATAATGAATCATGCAAGTACAGGATGAGCAGACACAGTGCAGGAACAGGTTGTGTGGAGAAGACTTTTGGAATTTAGTTCCTGGCAAGCCTGTTAATTAGTGAGAAATGAAGCAATGTCATCAAAGACCCTAAGGTACATTTAAGCTGCATTAACTGGACTTTAGTACAAATAAGGGAAGCGATAATCCTGTTCTATCAGTTTTTGTTCTAAATACATCTAGAATGTTTATTTTCTGATGACATCTTTGAAAATATTCTTTTTTCATCACTTTTTAAGATAAAAAACTTTATCTTGAACAGTAGTTGAAAAAATAAGGCAGATTTTGCCTGGACAATTAAAAGTTCAAGGAGGACTGGACAGCATCTTCAAATCCCTGGACAGTCATCCTGATGAGGAAAGAGAAAGCTTGTCCTATTTGATTAATATGTAATGCCAATGACAGGTGTGACATTACTGAAATATATGATGTTCCATGTACCCTCTAGCAAGAAAGACATGTTTACCTGAATTATAAATGTATAATCTAAAGGATGAACACTTTCACATCTTTAGTGAAACATAGGAAAGCCTTCAAATTTAAAAAATATTGTTGTGTGTGTTGAGAATGGTAGAGAGGTGTTTAGCTTTCATATTAATTAAGGCTTATTTTGAGAATGAATGACACTGCAGAGGCAAGAAATTGGTCTTATGATCCAAGGATGTGTTTGATTTCTGTCCTATAGGAACAGACACAAGGGAAGTGTCCCGATGTCCTTGGGAACATTCACAGACTGAATTTTACCAGTTCCTGAATATCAGCCTTCATCAGGGTCCTACCAGGCTTCTAAGTGTGAGTGCTCAGTGCATTAAATTATCATCTATAAACCCTCATTACATTCCTAGTAAAATGACTGCTTATTCAAAAGCAATTAGGCTTACCATGTAGATAGATTACCATTAAACCTGAATTTTCCATAGCATTGGCATTGATATAACTCTACTGCAGACACTTCCAGACCTTTCAAACTAAGAAAATAAAGGGGCAAAGGAACTGATGTTTATCGGATAGGCCTGCTCTGGGTCAGGTACTGTAATTAACACTTCTCCTCACCACACAACTTCCTGAGATGTTAGCTATTAATATTTCTAGTTCTCGATTGAGGAAATGAAGCTTTCAGAGGTAAAGTCACTCCCCTGGAGCAGCCCAGCTACTAGAAGCTAGAAATACAATTTGAATCTAGTTCTACCTAACTCCCATAGCCTGTATTCTTCTCACACCACCCTGTCCCTTTCTTTCGGCTGGTGAGTTCTGAGAGCAAACTACACTGTGCTTCAGGGAGTATAGACTTCACACTGGGGGAGAGGAATAGAGGAGAAAAGGCACATATACAAATAATGTAATTCAAATAGGAAGTTATGGAATATAAGAAAACAACAGGAACCCAGAAGATAACTCGAGGAAAGAAAATGTTTCTTCTGCGGATGGGAAGATTTTCTTAAAAAAAAAAAAAAAAAAAAAGTCTTGAGAAGTGGAAGATGTTTTAAATAAAAATGTGACTTCACAGAGAAAACCTCAACAATCCAAAAAGATATCACCTGGAACCTCTGACTTCTGCTTCTGTCTCCAGACTGTACCTTACTTTCTTAATTTCACCTCCTTCTGTGGCTTCGTGGGGAACCAGGCCTCAGAATAGGAAGCTGGCTTAAATATTAGACTTGAGCTCATATTTTTGAGGATTTTAAATAATATGTATTTTGCAATATTAAAGATATAAAAAAATATATATAATGAATAATAAATACCCCTCCCTTTAAGAAATAAAGCATTACCAATACAGTTGAAGCCTTCTGTTTCCTTCCCTGATGGCATTTCCTATTCTCTCATTCAGAGGAAAGTGCTATCCTATATTTGGGATTGATAATATCCACTTATCTATTAATATAATTGCTGCATGTGTGTATATGTAGGTACTTTATATATTTTTTGTTATAATAAATTGGAAATGGTACTTTATTGTGCTGTACTTTCTTTTAGTGGTATATAGGAATAAAGTTGGTTTTTATGTGTTGATCTTATATCCAGAAACCATAGTAAATCTTATTTGGATAATTTGTTTGTAGATGTTTTTGTATTTTCCCTAAAACATATGTTTGTGTGTTTATGCATACATAGTTTCATACATAATATTCTACTGCAGCTTTTTTTAATCAACATTTGTAACAATCATTTATACCAGTGAGTATAACTATAGTACATTTTTACTTCATTTTGTTACTACATATTATTTCATTGATCAAATATATTGTCATTGATTTGTTCATTATTTTAAAGGTCATTTCAATTGCTCTTATAGCTTTTTTGTGTTTTAAGTGATGGGTTTTGTTTGTTGCTGACACCCTTGTATGTGATTCATTGCATATCAGTTAGAATTTCTCAGTCTAGGGTATATGCCTCAGAATTTAATTTCTGCATATGAGTTCTTGTTACTCCATATTTTCACCAACACTTAGAATTGTAAGACTTTTTAACTTTGAGCCATCTGGTAGATAAAATATATCTCAAAGTAGTTTTAATTTTCTTCATTCTGTTTACCATTGAAGTTTAGCATATTTTTATTTTTCTTCATATGTCTCCTGAGAATTGCTTGTTCATGTTATTTGCTATGTATTATGGAGTCATTCAATAATTTGATTTTTTTAAGTCTCTTTATTTTCTAGGTAATTGTCTTATGGCTTTCAATGTTCTCTTTCGATAAGGGTTTTTTTAATTAAATGGAGTCAAATTTTCCCTCTGATTTATGCATATGTCTAGGTTAATCTTTCAAACACTGGGGTTAAAAAAAAATCTTCATTTTCTCCAAAGGCATAAAGTTTACTTTTTTGCATTTGAATTTTTAATCTATCTACAGTTGACTTTCGTACTGCGAGTGAACTAGGGATCCAATTTCATTGTTTTCCATATGTATGACCAATTAGCCTTTCACACACAGGTATAGTAATTGACTGGCTTGTCATTATGTCCTGCATTTCAAATATTCCCTCTGGGATTGCTCTCCTTCACTTAAAGCACATCCTTTACATTTCTCTAGGAAAGGGCTATTGGTAGTCACTCTCTTTCTCGTCTATTTTTAAAAATCATTATTTAACTCTCATTTAAAGATAGCTTTGTTGATTACACAATTCTAGATTGACTATTTTCTCTCAATTCTGAAATATCCTCTTCTGGCATCCATTCTTGTTAAGTTCACCATCTGTCTAGTTATTCTTTTGCTCTTTTATTTTCTCCCCCTCTGGTTACTTTTAAGATTTCCTGTTAGTTTTTAATGTTATACATATTCTTCATGATATATCTGGGTACATATTTTATTCATTAACTTAGAATCCTTTTGTTTTCTAACTCTGATTTATTTTTAATTAGTTCTGGACCATTCTCAACTGTAAAACAATACCATATTGCCTCTCCCAAATTCTCTTTATTCTCTTCTCTGTGACTACTGTTAAACATATGTTAGCCTTTCTTTTTCTGTTCTTCGTGTTCCTTAACTTTTTCATCTTTGTTTTTGTTTATCTGTACTGCACTCTGTATAACTTCTTCAGACATATTTTCCAATTCACTAATAATCCTTTCACTTAAAACTACTCTGCTCCTTCACAAAAATATAGTTTTTTTATTTGGTTCTTTGTTTATATACTTGTTTGGTTTGGGGTGTTTTTTTTTAACTATTTTATTTCTGGAAGTTCGACGTACAGTTTTACATCATTTAATGATAGGGATACGTTCTGAGAAATGTGTCTTTAGGCAGTTTTGTTGTACAAACATCATAGAGTGTACTTACACAAACCTAGATGGCATAGCCTACTACACACTTAGGCTATATGGTACAGCCTACTGCTCCTAGGCTATAAACCTGTACAGTATATTATTGTACTGTATACTATCAGCGGTTGTAACACAATGGTAAGTATTTATATATTTAAACTTATCTCAACATAGAAAAGGTATAGGAAAAATATGGTACAAAAGATAAAATCTAGTATATCTGTATAGGGCACTTATCTTGAATGGAGTTTACAGGACTGGATGGCTCTGGGTGAGTTAGTGAATGAGTCATGAGTAAATGTGAAGGCCTAGGACATTACTGTACACTACTGTAAACTTTATGATCACTGTACAATTAGGCTTGGCTAAATTTCTTTCGTAATGTTTTCTTCAATAAATTAACCTTAGCTTACTGTAACTTTTTTACTTCATAAACATTTTAACTTGTTTGACTTTTTGTAATAAACACTTAGTTTAAAACACACTTTGTACAGTTAAACAAAAATTTTTTTTGTATCTTTATAAGCCTTTTTCTGTTTAAAAATTTTTTACTTCTTAAATTTTTTTTGTGAGAAACTAAGGCATAACTGGGCACGTCAGCCTAGGCCTACACAGTGCCAAGATAATTGATATCACCATCTCCCACCTCTACATGTTGTTTCAGTGGAAGGTGTTCAGGATCAATACCTGTAATCTCCTGTGATAACAATGCCTTCTTCTGGGGTACCTTCTGAAGGACCTTCCTGAAGCTATTTATAATACATATATGAGTAGAAGGAGCACACTCTAAAATAACAATAAAAAGTATAGTATAGTAAATATTAGGCATTAGGAATTTTTTTACCTCCATGATGCTTTTATGGGACTGCCATTGTATGTGTGGTCCATCATTGACTGAAATGTTATGCAACACACTGCATATGGTTCTTTTCAAATACTTTGAACCACTTATATAATCATATTCCAGTCTCATATTTTTATTTCACATTTTATTTTTTAAACATTTCTAATATTCTTATATTCTATGTAATAATCTCATAATAGATTATGACAGAAGTGGTGCTATATGACTTCTGAGACCCTCTCCGCTTTGGCTCCTTTACTGTCCTAGCCTGGACAATTCCTATTTTTATTATAATTATTATTATTATTTGAGATGGCATCTCACTCTGTCGCCCAGGCTGGAGTGCAGTGGCATGATCTCGGCTCACTGCAACCTCTGCCTCCCAGGTTCAAGCGATTCTCCTGCCTCAAACTTCTGAGTAGCTGGGATTACAGGCGGGAACCACTGCACCTGGCTAATTTTTGTATTTTTAGTAGAGACGGGGTTTCACCATGTTGTCCAGGCTGGTCTTGAACTCTTGACCTCAGGTGATCCACCCACCTCGGCCTCCCAAAGTGCTGGGATTACAGGTGTGAGCCACCGCGCCTGACCCCCATTTATTTTTAAACATGACTTCACCTGGGAAGACTTACTCGATTTTCTAAGTTTGGGTTTAGTCCTTCCCTCTAGGAATCTCTTCACAATCTTATTGTAGAATGTTATCATATTGTGTTTAATTGCCTGTTGCCGTTTCCTAGACTGAAAACACCTTAAATATGAAGTCTCTGGTATCTAATTCTGCAATTTGTGTTCTTCTCATTCTTGATGACTTAGTTTCTCTAAAGCAAATTTACATTTCCACTACTACCAGGAATCCTAAGGCACCACCAACCCAAGATCACTTTTAGGACATTTTATGCTTGAGGTTTCACAAACTACACAGCATAGTTTCAAATTCCAAACCTCCTTGAGGTATGGCCTATGGTTACAAATTCTCAGGGACATTTTTTTTCTCTACCCTGAGAGCCAATGCCGACACAGAGTTCTTCTGTGGCTTTCTTTGGTGGCAGCCTCCACACCCCCACTCACAACTGCCCTTACTGGTGATGTAGCCTCTGAGGTTCCAGATGTATGTAGGAGTCCTCAGGTCTAATTATGCATCCTTTGTGGCTCTGAAGCCATTAAAACTTAAGACTCTGGATACCCGGTCTTGGCAAATACCTGCAAGCTAACCACTCAGCATTTATTTATCACTCTGGTTTTCTCCCTCTGTATTTGTGCTCTCTGAAAATTTCTTTATGGGCATATATGCAAGAGAGAGTGACTGTAAGTGCCAGTTAGTTTGGCCATGAATTTAAAAACTGTTTACTGTTATTAATGCAGTGTCGAGTATTTTTAGAGATTTTAGAAAATCTCACCTATTGTACTGCATGTACCTGTTTGTTTTACTAGCTAAGGTGATTGATTCACTTTTGATATAAATCAGTACTTACAGCACAAAGAGTTTTTAAAAATTAAACAAGAATTTATTTGGTTATTTCTGCATGGCATACATTCTGTCACCTAAAAGAACTCAGCTTTCCAGCTTCATCTAGAAGCTGAAGACATAATATTCTAATAATAACCCTCACTCAGAATTTGGCATACATGTTTCTTCCGCAGTTACCCTCCCAATCACTTTATATAAGCAGGGCCCCACACATATACCTACATCATTATTACCTACCAGCACTCCTCATTTCCTTCATTTTTTTAATATGCTTAAATTACTCATTTTCTTAGTTAGTGTTTGTTACCTCCTCTGGAATCAAACAGGCCATAAGCTACATAAAAGCAGGGATCATAAGTGCTTTATTTATCAGCGTTTCACTAGTATCTCAGAGAAGGTATGGCCCATAGCAAAAACTAAATTGTTAATTAACTGAGTGAATAAATAAGTGAAAAACTATCTGTTTTGTTTTTATCTATCCACTCGGTCTTCTTTGCTAACTCTTTTTCTACATGTTTGTTGAACAAACGAATAAAAGAAAAAGAACGACTGGGTAGAGGAATCATTAAATAACATGTCCTTCCCTTACCCTTATTTGCCATTTCCAAATAACATATTATAATATAACCTAAAACACAGTCATCTAAACTGTTTCTCCTCTGTACAATTCAATTTGTTTTTCAAACCTTTCTCAAGTAACAAAAATATTAACCTGGCATTACAAGCCCGTGTCTTTCTCTAAGTAGTCAAAAGTAATAAACATACAGTAGACACGAATGAATACTTCTAGGCAAATTTTGTGTTGTATTTATGATAAACTCGTTTATTGAGTCTGTGGCCTTCAAACTCAGTTTTCATTTTTCATACTATTACTATCTAAATAATTGAATGACTAATAATAACAAGGATAATCATACAAAAGTGTTATTCAATTCAATTCATATACCAAGACCTTGTAATCAGTTCTGTTAGTACATGGCCATCATAGATAAGGAAACGGAGGCTCAGTGAAGTTTAGTTCATTGTCCAAAGTCATAGAAAGTTACTGAGGTGAAATTGAGTGAAAATCTTCTTCTTTCTGATGCAGAGCTTACCCCAGTACCTTAAAACTGGGTGATCAACCAGGTGGTCACAGTCCCAAGAATTTGTTGTACTCTGCAACAAAGACAAACTGTGAGGGAAGAAAAGGTGGTCAAGCAGTAGACAGTGCCCGAGAACACCTGACCCCTGTGTGCACACAAACTCCCATAAACTCCTGGCAGCTATTACCCTTACTGCTTTGACCTGAGTTCAGAGTTAAACTCATTGTGAGTGTGGAAAGAGAGGGAGAAAACAGACTTGCAATTTACTAAGGGTTCTATATTGCACCTCCCGAAATGCCCTGCAAGCTCAAAAAGAAAAACTGGAAATAATAATTTACTTTGTACCAAGAACTGTGCTCTGTGCTATATGTATAATGACTGCATTTAATGTACACAGTAAAGAATATAAGGTAGAAAATATCTCAGTTCACAGAGGACCACTGATAACAATGCTTCAGTCACATAATTGGCAATCGGTGGAGTCAGGATTTGACTCAAGTTCTTGTATTACATGATGATGCTATTGGCATCATGTTATGGGTATCATCTAAAAGAAGAGAGGTGAAAATCTGAAGAAAGAAGCTTGATCTTCTCCTTAGAGTCCAGGAGGGCAGAAGAATAAAGACAGTCCTGGGCCTAATGGTGCCTGTCAATGTATATTTATTGTGTCTACTCAGGCCCAACACTGCAAGATGCTAATAGGGATGAAGTCATCTTCTGATCTCTCATTGCACTTTGTCTCTGCTTCACCAGCATCAAGAATACTGTGTTACAGTGATTGATGAGAAAAACCTACCTTTGTGTGGCACTCTACACTTTACAACAGACTGTCAGGAGTTATGCCATTTGATCTAATTTAAGAGCATGCTTTATCTGTTCTACTAGACAGTTCTCTCTTTTGAACCATGTCTGATTCAACTTTGTACCTCACTATGTTGACCTTTAGTGTCCCAAGTCTTAACTAAACAAAGACATGACAAATAACAGCAACTTCTAACTCTAGAATAGGTGTCTTTTCAGTTTGCTTATGCTTAAGAAACAGCAAGCAAATAAATGTTTAGGGAATTTTATAGTTGCCTCCTTCTAGTGCAATGATTGTTTTAGACACAGGGCAATTCTTCACCTGGCTGTAAGTCTAACCAAACACAGTATCCCACCAACCATTTTCAACCTTTCTGGGTATAAGCAAAGACTCAAGTCCCACCCAAATTGGACCCATTATTTGAACAGTGGGTGGTGAATATGCATCCTATCCAAGTTCTGAAATAGAATGAGGTACGACCCTGTCCGAAGTTTCTTCCTTTTCCCAAAAGCCTGTGCCTCCCCAGGTTCCTCTGAGCCCCAAGGCATGACAAGGCCATGGTGGGTGTCAGGCTTTCCATGAACAGTCTGTGTTTGTGTCCAGTGGCCACTGCTGCAGTGCTTGCATGGTCTTGAGTGTCAAGGAGCTTGGGCTCTCCTCTAATTGACTATTCCAGACCTAAGCATTGAGCTTTAAATTAATAGTGTTATGGATTAAATTGTGCTCCCTTCAAACTTCCTATGTTGAAACCCTAAGTTCCTGTATCTGAGAACGTGACTGTATTTAGAGATAGTGTCTTTAAAGATGTAATTAAGTTAAAATGAGGCTCATAGGGTGGGCCCTAATTCTTCTGACTGAAGTCCTTACAGGAAGAGGAGATTAATAAACTTAAAGAGATGCCAGGGACGCATGCACACCGAAGAAGAGCTGTATGAGAGCACAGTGAGAAGGCAGCTGTCTGTGAGCCAAGGCAAGAGTCCTCAGAAGAATCCAAACCTGCTGACATCTTGATCTTGGATTTCTAGCCTCCAAATTTCAAAGAAAATAAATTTCTGTGATATTTGTTTGTGGTATACGCAGTCTGTGGTATTTGTTATGGCAGCCCTAGTAAACTAGTACAAAGAGAACTCAGCAGACAAGCCCAGATGTAGTTTTCAAAAATCCAAACAAATCCAATTTTGAAATCCTCAGATGCATACTTTTTTGTTCTAGTGTTTCTAGTGTATCCTAGTGTACCTCTAGGATATAAAAGCAAAAAGGTGGAAAGCAGAAATTGGATGGCATAAAGTATAAAGCAAGAACTATGGAAGTACATTGACAAAGAGAATAATGAGAACTGGTGTGATCAGGGAAGAGATTCTGGAGGTTACATTTCAGCTGGATCTTGATTGATGGATGAAATCTGCAAAAAAGGGTCAGATTATATTGAATAAGAGGAAATAATAGGAATCTTTATCTTTACACACTTGATAAATGATATTAGGCATTAAGTGCTTCATAGTCGAAGTAGTAAGAAGGAATGAATGGCTGTAAGATGGGGATTCCTTCAAATATGTATTAAGAATCTACTATGGTCTGGGCTCGGTGGCTCACACCTATAATCCCAACACATTGGGAGGCTGAGGTGGGCAGATCATGGGATGAGGAGTTCAAGACTAACGTGGTCAATATGGTGAAAACTCATCTCTACTAAAAATACAAAGATTAACCAGATGTGGTGGCATGCGCCTGTAGTCCCAGCTACTCAGCAGGATGAGGCAGAAGAATCGCCTGAATCCAGGAGGTGGAGGTTGCAGTGAGCCAAGATCATGCCACGCCACCGCACTCCAGCCTGGGTGACAGAGCAAGATTCCATCTCAAAAAAAAAAAAAAAAAAAAACCCCTACTATGTGCCAAGCATTGTAGTAGACACTAGAGGAACACAAAAGAGAAATTATCATTACCCATGAAAAATACATGTCAGAAGGGGAGACAAGCATGTAAACAACGATTAGTAATAATTAGATAATATGAT
The DNA here is from genome assembly GCF_029281585.2 of Gorilla gorilla gorilla. Lineage (NCBI taxonomy): Eukaryota > Metazoa > Chordata > Mammalia > Primates > Hominidae > Gorilla > Gorilla gorilla. The sequence continues at coordinate 87,797,114 of NC_073233.2, read as the reverse complement.
AAATGCCAAAACAAAGCAGAGTGCTAGGAAAACAAACACAAGAAAGCCTCTGCTTCACTCTGAAGCAGGGTAAAGTGAAGCAGAGGATGCATCACCTATGAATTGACACCAACAAGCCCATGAGGAAGGGCCAAGGACGAGGACTTTACATGACAACATTCTTTGAGTAAAGGCCTCTGAGGGAGAGGGAACACGGCAGGATCCAGATTCCAAAATCTGGATGTGTGTAGGAGAGAAGTGAGTGAGGCCAGATGATGATCTAGAGTATTTTCTCTCTAGTTTCTTTATTTTTCACTTGTTTGTGCTTATTTAACTAATATTTATTTAATTGGCAATAGAGTTTCCCAAAGATTAGCAGGGCTGGCCCCAGACCCAGTAGATAAATCAGTGCATTCTTTGGTTCCTGCAATTTCCCAAGCCTCTCATCCACTGCCTCCTGCCCTCTCCAAACCCAGTGCAAAAGCTTCAGCACCTGAAGGGAATAAAGAGGTTATATGAACCAACCCCAAATTGGCAGCCTTACACAGAGTTTGGAGTTCTCAATACTCACCTTGGTATCTTAGGCTATCTTTGAGCAACTTTTTAATATTAGAAAGTATATCCTTATTTAGAACAGAAGTGTATATATTCTTTTAATATTTGTTGAGCATATGCTATATTCCAGTCACAATTATGACTTCAGGGGATACAGAGGCTCTCGTGAGATTATTTAGCTCAGGAAGAAAAGAGTTCTTTCAGTTCTCCTCTCTAACTCAGTGCTCAGTCCCCCTTTGAGGTCTTGCATAACTACTGTATGCTTTGCCATTTTCACTTGTGCACCCTCAAGAATCCCTTCAGTCATAAGCCTGGAGTGGTTTCATTACTCTCCCAGACTTACTTCCCTTTACTTGCCTACTTTTCATACACAGGAGCTCCATCGCCCACTCACCCTGCAGGGCTGCAACCTCACAGTCTGCTCCTCCTAGCGAGTAGCTCGATTTCATCTTTGGGTACTCTTTGGTGTCCTCTACCTGAAATGCCTTCCCCTTTTATTCACCTTATGAGCTCCTTTCTTCTTTCTCTGTTATGTTCTTGGTATACTTTGCTCTACACATGGGACTGTAACTGTTTACCTTTACTCTAACAATTTCCCCAGGAATTGGTATATCAGGGCTCAGTCAGTGTTTATTGACTTAACTTACAGTCTTCTCTTAGGTCAAGGGAAGACCCTAATGAGACCCAGTAAGAGGTACACCATTGAACAAATGCCTATGCCATGCCATGGCTCATGCCTGAGCATCACTTTGGCTTCCCATAGCAGGGTTTTCTCACTTCGTATCCTCTTCCAATCAGCCAGGCCTCTTAGCCCTTCAGCATTCTTCTCTGTTCCTGCTCCTCTTTCCTTGTGATTTAGAGTTCTCAGAGTGGCCTTCCCCACATCACAAAAGGGTCACAGGATTGTGTAATAGTATCATGAAGGCCATCTAGCTAAAACCACCCTCAGTCTTTGCTATTCTACTGCTCACATACTATGTGGAATATAAGACTTTCCATCTGCTCTCCTGGGCATACTCTAGGGAGACAATTGCTGACAGCGTCCACTTTGGAAACATCCTGGAAACATATCTGGAATTTTCATGGCATGGGCCTCTTTTCAGTTTCTCTCAAGCAGTGGAGTTCTCATTATCTGCCCTCCAATTTTCCTTTACCCCCTGTCAATCACTTCTCTGTGGTTCACGGAATAAAGCTGAGCTTTAAGCCAACCAGCCGTGATTTTCTTTTCTTTTTGTTGTTGTTGTTGGCTCTCTTGCTATTAGCAAAAATCTATTTACAAACCTAAAAGCCTAGACTCTGTTGTATTATTTCTGAATATTATCACCCAAGCTCACTGCATTTGGAGTGCTTGTTCCAGTGTCTTCTATGGTCAGTAGGAGTAAAACCTATGGAAAAAAACCCCACATGATTTGATATGAAGAGGTATTTACCCTACAATAGTAAATATTCAACAATGGCTAATTTTTCTTGAAAGGGAATCAGTTTCATTAGTTTTCCTCTTAGAAGTAATTAAATTTTAGAGTAGCCAATATCTTATCTAGAGGTTATAAAATGGTAGTCCATACACCAGAGTTGGACTGAAGATTTTTTTCCAGCACTGAATTTTAAAAATTTTGTATTTGAATACCTGTGTAGGTAGCACCCATATTCTTCAGTTCACAAAGGCCTCCGTCACTGCCTATTGTCACCTAAAACATCATCCACAGGCTTGTGGAGGGCATTTTAGCTCCAATCTTACCCTCTTCTTTTGATGATCAGATAGATAGCAGTGGTCATTTGCTCAAAGTTACATAACTAGTTAGTTGTGATGCTGGTACTTGAATCAGGCTGCCTACTTCTAGTGCAAGGCTCATGTCCGTTAACCAAAATCTCTATCCCCCAGTACTTCATATAGAAGGATAACCTGAGTTGGAATTTTCTTGGTCTGTGGGAGAAGAGTCACATTAAAAGTAAAACTCCAAATTTCACTCTTATCTAAACTTGCATGCACAGGACCTCCATTCCACAGTGAAAGCTGACCCAGTTAGGTCTCAATGTCCTCAGTGGAGGGGGGCTTACATGTACCCCAAAACTCTTTGGTCTGCAGTCACCACATGACATTTGGCACATTCTTCCTCACACTGCTGTGTCATTGATCTGCTCTGGCCACAAGGCCATGAGAGTGATTCATAATTGCCATTACACTATACCATATTTATGCCAAAGGTGTTATACACCAGTGTTCCCAAACCTGAGCAGCCTTGGATCTTGTGTTTTTATGCCCAGCATGAAAATCCACTCCTTAATCACCACTTCCCATGATGAAATCTGTGAGGGCAGTCACATATGGACCTCTAGCTCCCTAACTTCACTCATTCTACCCCAATATGTCAATCCCCTTGAGTGTCATTCAGGACCCCTTGCTGCTGTAATAAAGGGCCATGCATGGAGGAAAAATGGTTTTTATTTTCTTCTCTGAACCTCTTTAGTCCCATCTCTACAAGAGGGATGATCGTACATCCCTCCCAGAGCTGTTGTAAAGAGTCTACGCAGCACTATGCATGAAAGTGCTCAGCAAGCTGCAGCCTGCTGTACAAATGTGAGTTGTATAGTCTGTGGGTTTATAAATCCTTCTGTTCTCAGCTTCCACTATTTACCAGCATCTCATGTTTATTCTTTTTTTTCTTTTTTGCTGTGTAGCTATTTTTTCTTCAAAAAACAAACATGATATTTGAAAGCTGAAGTATTCAACTTTGCATAGCTCCTAGGTGATTAGATGCTTGGTAAACATCACAAGTCTTTTCCACGTATACCAATTTCCAATTTAATTCAACTAACCACCATTGAACATTTATTACTAAACCTGTACTAGGCACATGTCTTTTCTCCAAAATCCTTTAACCAGACCTGGAGCACATTATATTTTACTATAATGTCAACCTGACATTGACATGAGCAACAGCTGAAGTTGAATATGCTCACATGTGAGCACATTCTATGAAAATACTGGGAGTCATAAGACATAGATTGGAGCTTAGCTCACTACCAAATCACTGTGTAAACTTGGGAAAGTGTTATAAGTTTTTTGAGATTTAGATTGTTCATCTGGACAATGAAAATATTACACCACGGTGTTATAGTCAGGAATAAATGAGATCCTGTAAGCAAAACATATAACAAATTTTAAAAACCTCTTTTTATATTTTAAGAGAGCTGATATTCCATACGAGTCATCCTTTTTAAGTTTTATTTTCTCATTTTGCATAAAAATCATTGGCAGAACTGAATCAGTCTGTGAGATAATCTGCTGAGATACAGCTGCTCTGCATTGTATTAGTCTGGGTCCTCCAAGAAGCAGACCCTAAACCAGATTAAATATATAAGGATCCTTTATTTAAAAGTCAAGAAACAATAGATGCTGGCAAGCCTGTGAAGAAATAGGAATGCTTTTACACTGTTGGCGAAAATGTAAATTAGCTCAACCATCATGGAAGACACTGACGATTCCTCAAGGACCTAGAACCAGAAATACCATTTGACCCAGCAATCCAATTACTGGGTATATATGCCCAAAGGAATATAAATTTTTCTACTGTAAAGACACATGCAATTGCATGTTTATTGCAGCACTATCTACAATAGCAAAGTCGTGGAACTAACCCAAATGTCCATCAATGATAGACTGGATAAAGAGAATGTGGTACATATACACCATGGAATACTATGCAGCCATAAAAAGGAATGAGATCATGTCCTTTGCAGGGACATGGACGAAGCTAGAAGCCATCATCCTCAGCAAACTAACACAGGAACAGAAAACCAAACACTGCATGTTCTTTCTCATAAGTGGGAGGTGAACAATGAGAACACATGGTCACAGGGAGGGGAACAACACACACCAGGGCCTGTTGGGGTTCGGGGGTAAGGGGAGGGAACTTAGAGGATGGGCCAATAGGTGCAGCAAACCACCATGGCACACGTATACCTATGTAACAAACCTGCATGTTCTGCACATTTATCCCAGAACTTAAATTTAAAAAATAAAAATAAAAGGATCTCATTAGGAAAGAAGGCTGTTTGAGAAATAATAGGGAGGTTACCAGGGAATACTAAGACAGCCAACAGATCGCAAGAAAATCTGTGACCTCAAGTGAAGGAGAGAGGAGAGAAGTTTGAATGGAAATATCCTTGACTGCCACACAATCTAAATGAGGTCTGGCAAAGCTACTGGGGAGCCCTCAAGCCAAAGTCAGTTCAAAGGAATTTCAGTATCACAGGAACTAGTTACCTGGAATAGTAGCCTTAGTGGAATACTAACTGAATAGAATAATAACCTTCATGTCCCTGCCATGTTCAGTCCTTGAACTGGAACAGCCCATAGGAAACACAGCATTGGAGCTAACTCAGCAATGGATTTCAAAGAGCAGCAGCCGGGGCCTTGGCTGGGCAGGGGCAGCCCAGCCAAAGCCCCATGTTGGAGGTCCCTGTAGTTGGAGGTCCAAAGGCACATTGTCACAGCATCCTCCTAAGGTTTACGGGAAAACCCAGGCACTGCTTTGCTGTCTCTTTAGCACTATTTGTTTTTATAGATCTATTTCAACACTCTCATCTCATTTATTTTCCCTTTCAAGTGAGATTTAAATAAGCCAAAGATTGACAAAGCAGTTGCATCTGTTCAGCAACACAATGGGTCAACCCTGACTTTGTGGTAATGGATTTGACCCAATATTTGGTGATGGAATCCAGAGGGTGCTGACATCTGGGTGGTAGTACTGCCACCACTTCATAGAAATGACCATTGATTTGGATTCATTCAGAACTGGCTCTGTTCTTGCCCAGTTGCATAACTTTGATAAAGTAATTTAACTTCCCTGAACTGCTTTCCTCTTTTACAAAATGGACATAATAATACCTACCACAAATAATCCTTCTGAGAATCAAATACAATAAAGTACAGAAGAGAACCAGAAATTTACCAGGAACAATTCAATTAAACGAATTTAATAAATCACTTCTATTTTTAACATTACTATCACTATTGTATGTGATCATCAGCCATATAATAAGCAGGAATTAATGGGATCTTTATGTAGTATCAATACAGCTAGTATTTGCAGCTGTCCCAGCATAGTGGTTGCCACATGCCAGGTATTCAACAAATAACTAGCTTCATTTTTCTTCCCCCTCACCCCACCAATTCCTCTAACAATTTTTACCTCCCTCTAGAAGAAGTATTTTTCTATTAGTGCACATTAAAACATTCTATCTTTCTGGTAACCATTTGTTTCCCTTTTTCCCTTTTGGGCAACCATAGGCAATAACATATTTATGAGTACCTCATAAACTCATTCAATACTCTTTCATTGAGGATTTGCTGAAAGCCTAGCTGATGCCAAACAGCAGAAATCCAGGTGTACGTATAATTGTTCTTGTCCTTAAGAAGCTCACCATCTGATGGGGGTGAGGAGGAGCCAGGGTGACAGAACCATAAGTTGCCTGTGCTTTGAACAGTAGACGATCAAGGGGAGCATAGTCCAGTGTTGGGGGTTATGGGGTTGTCAGAAAAAGCTGCTTTTTGTTTTCTCTCTCCTTCTCCCACCTCTCTTCCCCTGTCCTCATCCCTTTTTCCTCTTCTCCCCTTTCTCCTCTTCTACCTTCTTCATCATCATCACCATTATTTTTCCAGGTAATGTTTGTTGACCCAGAAAACTGTCAGGTACTATGTTGATTTCTTTATGCATAATAACTGAATTAATTTTTGTCTCACTATTATGAGGTATGTGACTCTATTTTACAAATGAGGAGTCTAGAGAAGTTAGTTACCCAACATTCATACATATACTTACTAGTAGAACCAGGATTTGAATCTTGATAATTTGACTCAGTGACCCACAGACTTAACCACTAGATAAATGCAAAAGATGCTGAGGCTGGATCATTAGCAATGAGAGATTCAGCAGGTGGACAATCTCAGGGGGAGCATGGTAGGTGGAAGGAAAAGCATGTGTGCATGCAGGCACAGAGACAATGTAAAGCAACCTCATCTTACTTGTTAGGTGTCAGGTATGACACCTAGGAAAGTGACTTACACATAGTGGACTTTCTGTAATAGCTCTTGGCTGAAAAAGAAATAAAACTGTGCATGCTCTTTGGCCAAAAGTGCATCAATATCCCACCCCCTGGATATCTCTCGAGTTCTGTATCAAGTCTCACCTCAACTAGGAAGCTTTCTCAGACTACATTTGCACACAGTGACTTCTTCCTCAAATCCATATAATAACACATTTCTGTAACTCTCTCAGGTGGCATTTAATTATAAGGCATCTTGTGTATTTGATAATTGTCATGTATATATGACATATGGACTCTCCAAAAATAGAGATCATGAGAAGCTGTGTGATGGAGTGGAAGAAGCACCAGTTTGGGATCGGACAGATTTGCATTTGAAACACCCTCTGACACCTCTGTTCACCAGCCGTGTGGCATGGGGACAAGAGCTTACATTCTCTGGATCTTATCTTTAACTTTAATGACAATTAAGTAAGATAACATTCCTGAGACCATGTAGGCCTGTGCCTACCATATAGCCCTGCAGCCAATGCACATTTATTTCTTCTTATGCTGCTTTCCTCACTCACAGTTTCTCAGATGAGGCCGTTTGTAAATATGCTGTAAGGAAGTGTTACAACACCTTGAGAACTGGGTAAACCCATTTGCTTATGTCAAAGACCACTGGTCATCTAGTCAAGCCAGAGGGGAATCAGAGTGTTGTGCCCCAGGAACCGTTTCTCAGAAATTAAGACACAAACAAGGTGCCATCCCCAGGGTCAAGCAACTCTTCTGACAGCAAATAACTCTCTGAGTGCAAGTGATGAGGAGAGTCCATGTGCTGCTATACTTTGGTTTAAGCAGTGGTTTTGGGAAGTGTAAAGTATGCTTGCTTTTCCCATATTATGATTTGAAATGTTGTCTATGCATTTGAAGTGAATTATGCATTTCCTCACATATTAACTCATTTGTTTATTCAATAAATATTGAGCACTTGCTCTGTGCAAAGTACTCCAAACCTAGCTGAGACACACAACTGAAGGGACAAGGACTCTGAGTAGCAGTGGAAAGTCTTTGTCTCCAGAATCATGCAGCCTCGGTTCAAACCCTGACCAAGCCCTCACTAGTTAGGCAGCCCTGGGAGGTCGCTAAAAACCATCTAAGACTTAGTCTTATGTGTAAAATAAAGATAGTAATAGCACTTGCCTAATATGGGTTACTGTAAAGATTCAAAGAAGTAATCCAAACATAATATTTAGCACTATTCCTAGGGCATAATGGGCATTTAATAACTGCTAGATATGTGTGTGTGTGTGTGTGTGTGTGTGTGTGTGTGTATGTGCAATATTCTAATTTTTTAAGGCTCATAATTTTTTTTAAAAAAACTTCTAAATAAAAAAGAAAGATTGCTAATGGTTAGAGAGATGTAAGAACATCTTTTAATTTGGCCCCTGAAGTAATTTGCCATATGTTCCTAGCTATAATTGTGGTAAAAAGTCTTCCTTAATATAACATTTCTAGGAGCCCAGAGGCAATTACTTTGTCAGGAGTTGTAGGTGGCAGGTGGGCAAGGGTGAGTGAGAAAAGCTCACAGAATAGATGGCATTTTACCTGATAGGGAAAGGTCTTCATGTCAGAGAAACAGAAGAGAAAAGGAAGAATGAAGTTATACTGTTATGAAGTGTCAAGCAGTTCAAATGTTCAAAAAATTGCAAATGTCCAAATGTTGGAGAATTCTAAATGGCCAAAGTGGCTGGAGTGTCATTTCTAGGGTCAATCAAAGAAGAGGAAGCCTGAAATACTGACTGAGGCAAGATTGAGCGGGGGGTTGGATGCTGTAAGTATTTTGATGCGGTCTACAGATTCTCTAGCCATATACTTCATTTTCCATATAGGAAAAGGCTTCAGAGGGAAGCTTGAGAGGTTGGCTGTTTCTGATTTGCACTGCTTTATTTAAAAAGACACTCCAAAAAAGTGACTTAACACGATTTATTGTTTTATAATGCTGTTGGTTAAGCTAGCACTTCTGCTTCATGTTGTGTTGATGGGGTACTGGCGGAAGGTACTGTAGAAGGTACAAAGTGTTCTTGGTTACATAACTGTAGCTGGTGCATATCACCCACTGGGAGCTCAAATGCAGTAGCTACCACACCCTTAGTCCTCTGCCATGTGTGCCTCACCACGTGACTGCTTGGGCTTCCTCACAGCATGGAAGTCTCAGTGTAGTCAGACTTCTTATTTGGTGGCCATCTTTCCACAAAGTGCAAAAGTGGAAGCTGCCAAGCCTTAAGATTTAGTTCAACAAGTGGCAGAATGTCAGGTCCACCACATTCTGTTGGCTAAAACAGACCATGTTTAAAAATATAGCTTATGATTAAAGCATCACAGGTTCAGGGGGACTATACTACAGCATGCATACTGAGAGGAGTAGTTTACTAGGGGTCATCCAAGGAACAATCTACCACATTAAATAACTTCCACAACTCAAAACCTGTAAGCAAATAGTACTGCTGGAATTAGAACCCAGGTCTATTCTTTTTCTTTCAAAAATGTTCATGATGCCTCCAGGCATGGAGTACAACCTTCCCATTGCCATAGAGCTTGAGTAAAAACAACTATTGCTGAGCAGCTATCTCCAACTATATACAAATAATCATATTCTTTATCTTAAGAGCCCAATTCAGCCACAGTTGTCTTTGTAGATAGCAACACTTTGACCTTCATGGTTGAATGAGGAAGTTAAAAAAGCCCGTAGATAACTAAGGAAATTACTAGTGACACAGAATCCACTTTTGATGCCAACTGCCAAAAATATCATTAAAAACAGTTACCATCTTCTGGCCAAAGTTTGAGAGCTGTTCAGTGCAGGACTAATGAACATGGCACTATTGATCTTCTAAGACTGTGCAAGACTGATCAGTATCATAGCTATAAATTATATTTATGAAGACATTCAAATAGCACACAATGATTACTTTTTCTCATGAAAGCCATGAGTAGCTGCAGAGGCATCCATTTTGCACAAGGTGATAGAATTAATTCTTCCACAGTTATCTGACCAAAACAGTAAGATGGATATTCATCAGCAAAAGGCACAATCTCATTTTGTTGACTTGGTGGTTTCTGCTATGTCTTCTTTCTTGCATGCTTTGTCTCTCAAAAGAAGATACTATGTGAAATCATTCTTCATTTAGCCTTCATCTAGCCTTTATCTTTTTAGTAGCTTCTTTTTTTCTTTAATTTGGTGATTTAGCAAACCAGATCCTTGGGAAGATGTATTTAAGAACAAGAAATGAAGCTAAAGGAGTCACAAATATTCAAAGGAGCGTTTGATGGAAAAATGTCTATAATCAAACGGAAAAATCTCTAGAAATCAGGTCAAAGTCCCATTTTTCTGGTAAAGAAACTGAGGCTCTCACTTGTGAGGTAACTTGCTCAAGATTATACAGAGCACATTTGGCCTGGCACTGCCTGGCATCTGATTGCCTTTCCTTTAGAGGTCAGGTTATCCTCTCCATAGAGCTTTGCCTTTTTCATCCTGTAATTTTTCATTTTAAGAAGGTGAAGGATAAGAAGGATTGTGCTATTGTATGAATATTTGTGTTCCCTCCAAAATTCATAAGTTGAATCCTAGCTGCCAAGGTGATGATATTAAGAGGTGGGGCCTTTTGGGAGGTAACTAGGTCATGAGGGTTCTGCCCTCATTAAAGTATACCTTACAAGACATTACAGGGAGCTAGTGTCTTGGATGGAAGTGATTCTCTTCCATCATGTGAGAATGCAGCTAGCAGGTACTATTACCACGGAAATTAACCCAAGTCACAGAGCACCAAAGTATGCTAGTGGCAGCGAATCTGTATGGATCTGCAGCAACCTCAATTCTTGCCGCCTCAGGCGAAAGAGTTCAACTGAATAGCATAAGGCAGAGTGAGAGACTGAGCAAATTTTAGAGCAGGAGTGAAAGTTTATTAAAAATTATAGAGAAGGAACAAAGGAAAGAAAAGTACACTTGGAAGAGGGCCATGCAGGTGACTTGAGAGAGTCCAGTGCACGGTTTAATTTTTGACTTGGAGTTTTATACGTTGGCATATTTCTGGGCATTGTGCCCCCTCTCCCCTGATTCTTCCCTTGGGGTGGGCTGTCCTCATGCACAGTGGCCCACCAGTGCTTGGGAGGGGCCTCATGCACAATATGTTTACTGGAGTTGTATGCATGCTCGCTAGAGGCACTCTTTCCTTACCAGTCAAGTGTTCCTAGAGGAAGGTCAAGAACCAGCCAAACTGCCATTTTGCCTTTTAGTGCACACACTTGAGTGCCCAACTCCTGAGATCTTATCTGGAAGCTGCTGCTCACCAGTTTCAGGTGTTTCTATCTATTGGGAGACTGCCGTTCCCTGGCGCCAGCTGTGACCAATTATTATTTTAGAGACACAGTTTAACAACCCCCTGACCATCACCTGATGGTTGCCTGACATTCATGGTTGGGTGGGGAGGGGGCCTCTTCTGCCCTGCTCATGTCTTACTAGCTAGCTACTGTAACAGTATCATCTATGAGAAACAGACCCTCATTAGAACCATATCTGCCAGGACCTTGACCTTGGACTTCTAGCCTCCTGAAGTATGAGAATAAATTTCTCTTATTTATATGCTAATACTTTATAGTGTTTTGTTATAACAGCCTGAACAGACTAAAATAGGCTGTGTATGAAAAAAGGTGGATACCTGGATGTCAGAATCCAGGGTTTCAGTCTAAGGTCAGACACTGAATCATTGTGTGGGCTTGGACAAAGCATATAACTTCTCTGGGCCTCAGATTCCCGCACTGGTAAAATAATGTTTAAACTAAATGATTACTAAGATCTTGTTAAGCTTAAAATTCTGATTGCCTTTTCCTGACTAGCTCTGAGGAGGCTTGGGTCTATGGAGGCTGTATTAGAACATTACATTTTAAAGGGAATAAAAAAAAAAATCACTCCAAACCTACAGTTTAAAGGAGACACTTATCCCCCACAGAAATGGTTTTTCTGTGGTTGCAGAGGTCAGCAGCTGTGGGAAGCTAATGTAGGTTGTCTCTGGCTCATTGGCAATCATGAGGCTTGATACGCATTTGAAAAAAACTAAACACTCCTAATTACCTTGAGAAGGGATAACTCATTATAAGTGCACGCTAAGGAACTTCAGTGACATTTATTCCACATTTGTGTACAAATAGATTACATTATTTAACTAAATCAGTTTGGGCAGCTGGAAGCTACCCGTATTTTCATTTATCCCTGTGCAAGATTGAACAGTGATTAAAAGAGAATACCCCTTTAATTCCAGATGTCATATACATTCCACAAGGAGAAGGTTTTGTAAAACTCCATGATTATAGTCTTACATGAACCAAGCATCTTCTTTAATGCCACAGCTGAATTTAGAGATGGGGAGAGGCGCTACAAAAGCCAGAAAATCCCATTTTTGTGGCCATCTGGGACAAATCAGTTCTGGGTTTTTTTCCACCTTCATTAGGAAATATGCCACTCCACACCCCCTTCCTAACATGCCTAAGATTATCATAGTTGAGAACCAGAACCTTCTGTTTGGTGGTTTGGTTCCTTAATTTGGCCATCTGGAATTCCAGGTAGCACATGGTTTTAAAGTGTGAGCTTTCAAGTGGGAACAGGACAACAAGGGACAACCTACCATTTGGAACACCTCAATTCTTCAAACCTTGGACACTGTGGGTTTTATTTACTCTTCTTTTTCCCCCCATTTTGTCCTCAAGGAGGCAGTTAAATGGATTATATTTGAAACATCCTTGTCCCCATGGTATAGAGAATCTGTTTCTGACAAAAGTGACTGAATGCATTTGACTTGATATGGCTCTTGTGACAGCAACTTGAAAATAGACGTGAAGAAACTAAAACTTGTTAAATACGTATTTATTATGAGTCAGACAGTGTGAGGCATGTACCTTAATCTCTGTTAATTCTTGTAACTGTCTGCGGGGTCAGCTCCACAGGCCTTATGACCTGTGCAGTCACATAGTACCCAGGCTTAGAAGGACCCCACACTTGGTTTAATGTGTTGTTTTCGTATCTTGAAATTTTTAATAATTTTTCAACAAGGGCCCTTGCATTTTCACTTTGAAAAGGGCCCTGCACACTAGGTAGCTGGTCTCAACTGGCTGGATAAATATTATTATTTGTGTGTGCATGCCTGTGTTTAACAGATTGAAACATAATAATAATAAAGCAGCAGCTCGGTTGAATCTCAAATCTACGTTTGCTAGACACCAAATCATATGCTCTTTCCTCATTTCTTTTCTGAAAAATAAAAATTTGCAAATTCATGGCATTGTTTCAAAAGACTCACTGAATCTCTACTCAACACATATTCTACCCCCTCATCTTATGAAAACACTCTACCCAGGAGAGCAGAGGTAAAGTGGGAAATAATAAAATGGTAATCAATGTAATAATAACAACAATAATAAACATATTTCTGCAGGCTTACTCTGTAGTTTATTTTTTCACATTTATACACCTGGACATGTATAAATTATGTGGCCACACATGAGAAACTAGTTATATTTGAGCCTCAGCAAACCATAAAACTAAGACAATAATTTTTATTATTTTAAATTACAAAGTCATTTCTGTCATACATTTAAGTGAGCGAAAGTGACTGGTGTCACATTACATCTTTCTCAAAAAGAAAAAGACATTTCAGATGGTAAATAAGTCAGGCTTAAATATTAAGTGTTAAACTTGAGGCAAATTCAAAATAGTTGGATTTCTTTTTCTCTTAGAAAAAAATGTGTCACCCATTTAGGATTCACATACTTTGTGCTGTGTTCAACACTTTAGTGTTGAAACACAAATTTTAAAAACTACATAAGTAATTATACAAAAGTTAAGCAATAATAATATGCATTCACAAAATACATATTGACCTCCTGCTATGTATCAGGCACTAATTTCACAAAGAGAATACAGAGATTAAGACACTGATTAATCAAATATTTATTAAGTGCCAGTGTGGGCCAAGCACTGTGGATCCATTAAAGGTACATTAGGGATACAGACCCACCTTCGTGGTGCTACCAAACTTACTATGATGTGTGGTGGAAAGGGAATAAAATATGAAATTTCCCCGTCCTCTAAAATGTTAGTTTCATAGGAAAGATACACATTTTTTTAAAATATAAATAAAAAATACGAAGTGAGAAATGCAAAATGAATGTAGAAGATTTTGGAATCACATTTATTGGTGGACTTAGTCTGAGCCATAGAGATGTTTCCCTGGAGAGGTCACAGCCAAGTGGGGTCGGGGAGAAAGACTCACAAATTGTATTAGAATAACAAATAAAGTAGTCAATTAGGGAACCAACAGCAAGGCATGGAAATTCAGAGAAAGGAGCATTTGATCCAAAGTGGTAGGCTGGAATCAAGGATACCATCCTGGCTCTTTAAGAGGCAGCCTTAGAGTTTAACAGGGAGTCACCTTTACCCCATCACCCAATTGAACCTCAACTTTCTTCTTGGCAAAATAGAAGTTGGAGGGCAAGGAAGGATGATCTGTGTCATCTACAGGTTTCCTGCTAGCTATGAGAACTCTGACTTAGTGATTTCAAGAGGTACTCTTGATTTCAAGAGGTGATTGAATAAGATTGAAAGAAGGTGGAAGAAATGCCTGACTAAGGGAAAAAGTCACAAAAAGCTTGTCTAGAAAAATGCATGACACATTTTAACAACAGCAGTAGCCACGGTAACAATAAAGCATTTGCCAAAGGTAATGGCAGGCACTGCATTCAGTTTCACATGCTTGTTTCTCATTCTCACTGCAGTGACATCATGCCTTAATTTGCTAATTTCATGGTGACTAATGTATAGACACTCAATATCTTTTACAATATGGCTTTTTCCTGGCTGCTTCCTCAGCTTTGATCATCCTCATGCACCAAGGCAGCTGTTGCAGCATTGTAATTGTTTTTTATTGATACATAATACATATTTGTAGGGAACGTGATATTTTGATACATGCCTACAATGTCTAATGATCAAATCAGGGTATTTAGGATACCCATCACCTTACACATTCATCATTTCTTTGTGTGGAGAACATTTCCATCTTCTCTTTGTTGATAAAAAGGGTCAAACTCTTTAAAATATTTGGAGAGATTTATTCCTAGCCAAATGTGAGGACCATGACTCACGACACAGCCTCAGGAGTTCCTGAGAATATGTGCCCAAGGTGATTGTTTTACTGCTTGATTTTATACATTTAAGGGAGGACAGAATTTATACAGACATCAATCAATACACGTAAGGTATACGTTGGTTTGGTCCACGAAAGTGAGGACTTCCAGGTCATAGGTGCATTCAAAGATTTCCTAATAGGCAATTGGTTGAAAGAGTTATTATCTAAAGACCTGGAATCAATAGAAAGGAGTGTCTAAGTTAAGGTAAGAGGATGTGGAGACCAAGGTTTTCATTATGCACATGAAACCTCCAGAAGTTATTATGCAGATGAGAACTTTAGAGTTCTTGGCCGGGCGCGGTGGCTCACGCCTGTAATCCCAGCACTTTGGGAGGCCGAGGTGGGCGGATCACAAGGTCAGGAGATCCAGACCGTCCTGGCTAACATGATGAAACCCTGTCTCTACTAAAAATACAAAAAAATTAGCTGGGCGTGGTGGCAGGCGCCTGTGGTCCCAGCTACCAGGGAGGCTGAGGCAGGAGAATGGCGTGAACCCGAGAGGTGGAGCTTGCAGTGAGCAGGGGAGGCTGAGGCAGGAGAATGGCGTGAACCCGGGAGGTGGAGCTTGCAGTGAGCAGAGATCGCGCCACTGCACTCCAGCCTGGGCGACAGAGCGAGACTCCGTCTCAAAACAAACAAACAAACAAACAACAAAAAAAAAAACTTTAGAGCTCTTATCAGACCTAAAAAGTGCCAGACTCTTAGTTAATTCTCTCCCGGATCAGAAAAAAGACCTGGAAAGGAAATGTAATTCTCTACAGAATGTAGATTTTTCCCACAAGAGACAGCTTTGCAGAGCCATTTCAAAATAATATATTTTTGGTTAAAACACTTCAGTTTCTTTCAGAGCCTGCTATCATGTGATGCTATACTACAGACAGGTTGGAATTTGGTATCTTATTGCTACACGGGGTCTGTTTTGTTAGTCTCCAGATCTGTTTTAATGTTAATACTGGCCAGTTGTGCCTGAATTCCAAAGGGAGGAGGATTAAATGAGGTATATCTAACCCCTGCCCCGACCCCATCATGGCCAGAATTAATTTTTCCGGTTTACTTTGGAATGCGCTTGACCAAGAGAGGGGTCCACCAGTCAGTTGGGGGGCTTAGAATTTTATTTTTTATTTACATCTCCTAGCTATTTCGAAATAGACAATATATTGACGATAGTCACTCTATTGTGCTGCCAAACACTAGGACTTATTTCTTCTGTCTAACTGTATGTTTGCACCCATTAACCAACCTTTCTTCATCCCAGCCTCTAGTAACTATCATTCTACTCTCTACCTCCATGAAACCTACTTTTATAGCTCTCACGTATGAGTGAGGAGAAGCCATATTTGTCTTACCGTGTCTAGCTTATTTCACTTCATATAGTGACCTCCAGTTCCATCTATATTGCTGCAAATGACATGATTTCAATTTTTATGTTTGAGTAATATTCCATTGTGTATATATGCCATGTTTTCTTTATCCATTCATCAATGTTATCAATGGACACTTAAATTGACTTCATATCTTGGCTATTAGGAATTGTGATGCAATAAACATGGAGGTGCAAGTATCTCTTTGACATGCTGAATTATTTTCCTTTTGATATCCTTTTGATAGATAACCAGTAGTGGGACTGTTGCATCAGATGGTAGTTCTATTTTTAGTTTTTTGAGTAACTTCTGTGCTGTTTTTTATAATAGCTATACTAATTTATAGGCAATAAACCTGAATAGACATTTCTTAAGACGTACAAATGGCCAATAGGTATGTATATTTTTTTAATGCTCAACATCATTAATCATCAGGAAAATGCAAATCAAACCGCAATATCATTGTGCTCCAGATAGAATGGCTGTTATTAAAAAGACAAAAAAAAATAGCAAATGCCTGCGAGGATGAGAAAAGGAGCTCTCCTACACTGCTGGTGAGAATATAAATTAGTGCATCATGCTTCTGATAGCTCTGCCTCTAGCCCACTTTCCATGTTGCAGCCAAAATTGCTTTACTGTGATAAAGACCTGACTAGTTCCCTGCTTTAGAACCAAAGGAAGTTTTCCACAGAGTCCAGGATAAGGGGTAAACACCTTCCCTGGCAATCAATATTCATCAATGTTGGACCCAGCCAACAGCCTGGACCCAACCCACCTTCACAAGCTTACCCAACACACCATCATGTGTGATGAAAAGAGATTAGAAATCAGACTTGGGCCTACATTCAAATCATGAGTCTTAAGTATCTGAGCTACTTGGGGAAAGTTAATTCACTGATTTGAGCTTCAGTTTCTTCATCTTTAAAAAGTGGTTTTAAATGAGAGAATCAGAAAGACAACAGCTCAGCTCTAAGAATTTGGTACATGGCATGGGAAATGCAAAGAGGGGTACAGTCGCTGAAGCATGACACCTTATCATGGCAAAGCCCCTGAGGATGTATTTTGGAGTTTTTCTGGAATCTTGAATTAGTCCCTGTCTTAAGTAAAAACGTTTAGAGAAAAAGAGAAGGATGGACACCGCCTTAGGGTGGGTATCTAGCCGTTCCTCACTTATGAGCTACGTTGTATTACAGAATTTCTCTCCATTCTATACTGTAAGTTTCTTAAAAGACAGAATCATATTTAACCCTCTGAAAATCTCTTTTCTGTAAAATGAAAATAATGAAAAAGTAGTTATCTCAAAATGTTGTGATAATTAAATGACATCCATATAGATGCTTAGAAGGTACCTGCCCAGCCCATAACAATTCCAGAAATGTTCATGAGACTTTCACAATGTTAATAGCCTGAAGCCATCCATTCCCCACTCTAAGTGCTCAGGCATGGGTGAAGCATGGTCAAGATGGTACAGGGGCCTGGATTGCTTGGCTATGGTTATAGTAAGTCTCCTCATGAAATTGGACTCAGTTCTCCCTTTTTTTTTTTTTTTTTTTTCTTGAGACGGAGTCTCGCTCTGTCGCCCAGGCTGGAGTGCAGTGGCGCCATCTCTGCTCACTGCAAGCTCCGCCTCCCGGGTTCACGACATTCTCCTGCCTCAGCCTCCCGAGTAGCCCGGCTACCGCGACCGGCTAATATTTTGTGTGTTTTTAGTAGAGACGGAGTTTCACCGTGGTCTCGATCTCCTGACCTCATGATCTGCCCGCCTCGGCCTCCCAAAGTGCTGGGATTACAGGCATGAGCCGCTGTGCCCAGCCAATTTTATTTACAACTTCAGAAACATGACATTGTTTGCATTTCTGAGAACCCAGTAGAACTGTGATTAATGTTTTATAATTGATGATAGTTCTATACCACTTCTAAGCATTCAGTGGTGTTTCCTCCAGGTTGCTGAGGCCTGACATTGGGATGCAGGGGTAGCATATATGTTGGATGGATACTGGGGAGCCATACAGTGCCCTTTCCTCAACACTCTTCTTCCCACCTGGCACTGTGCTTATGTGCTCAGCAAATCTCTTTCACTGTAGGGTGATGCAGCTAATTAGAGTGCAAATAGCCTTGACTTAGTAGTCACATAGTACTGCTTCCTAAACCAGATTTGCTTCTTATTAGCTGTATAATGCAGGGTAAATATTTAACCTCTCTGAACTTCAGCTTTGTTATATGTAAAATAAGGCCATCTAATGTGTGAGCATTACGTAAATTTGAGATGGCAATATCTGTACTGTACTTTGTATGAAGTATGGTATATGCTCAGCTCTTAATGGTAACAGATAAACTTCATTTACTATTAAAACTTCCCGTTAATAACATAATATTGCCTCTTCATTTATAACACTTTATCCTTGGTGCAGGTGAATCCATTTTGACACAGTCAGGTGGACCTTGTGTTCTAGATCCTGGTGGCATCTTCACTACCTTGCTTGCTAGTACATAGAGCTCTTGTAACAGGATACAGTGTTCTTTTATCAGTCCTATTCCTGCATCCAGAGCTTCATTATGATTCAGTCAGCATTCAAATTTGGTTCAGCACATGAAACATCTGTTCACTTAGCAGATCAGCCCCTTTCCCAGATATTAGTCTAAATGAGTTCTACTGTACACATTGTTTATCTTTTTCCCCCCAGCAACTGCCTAAATAAACATTTGCTCAATATGGAGCAAGTCTTTCAATTGAAGAGAAAAAATGATCTATATTTTGTAATCTCCCCCAAGGCATTTTTTCTTCTTTTAAAAATGCTTCCATACAAAAATAAAAGCATCATTGTTGTTATTTTCTACTGCTATACTGTCAGAGGACTATACGGCTTTCTGTGGATTCAGGAATGCATTACCTAGTAATACTCTGAATATAGGTGGCATTCCACATAGTTCAGATCAGTAAGCATTTATTGAGCACATATTTAGTTCTATGTTCTGGTAAAAAGAGATGTTGGTACAGACCATGGCTTTGAGGGGCTTAGAGTACCTTGGAGATAAATGTATAGGAAATTATTACAGTGCTACTTGTGGTGGTTAATTTTGTTTCAACTTGAATAAGCCACGGAGTGCCCAGATAATTAATCAAACATTACTCTGAATATGTCCATAGGAGTGTTTCTGGATGGGATTAACATCTGAGTTAGTAGATTGAGTAAAGCAGATTGTCCTCTGTAATGTGAGTGGGCCTAGTCCAATCAGTTGAAGGCCTGAATGGAACAAAAAGTCTGAGTAAGAGGGAGCTCTTCCTCTGAGTTTTCTGAGCTGGAACATTAATCCTTTCTGCCTTTGGACTCAAACCAAATTAACAGCTGTCCTAGATCTCTAGCCTGCCTGACTCACCCTGCAGATCTTAGGACTTATAAACCTCCATAATCATGTGAGCCACTTTCTTATAATAAATTCCTTTCTATCTATGTATGTGTGTGTGTGTGCATTCCATTGGTTATGTTTCTCTGAATAACTGTTATGCACGGCTAATAAATTGTCTTTAAATTTAGAGAGTATTAAATCTAGACTGTAGCTCTTCCAGGCTATGAACGGCTAGAATACACTAACTAGGTCAAACATTTTAGGCTCCCGGGCACCACCTCTGTGTTGTGAAAGAAGACTTGGCTTCTAGTCTCTACATGATCACTTAGTAGCTATATAGGTATTAGGTGCAGTTATATCAGTAGCACACCAATATTAGGATTGTTTTCAAAATCAAACATGATAATATATCCTAAAACACATTATAGGTCATCTTGCATAAACATTAGGGTTTTAGTAGTACCAATACAGAGTTGTCCAAATTTCTTTTCTGAATTTTTTAGGTCTTCATGAGGTTAGAAAGGGAGCTGTAATCTAGAAAGAAAAAAAAATAAACTGAGAAAATTTATTTTCTCAGCTATCTGCTGACAAGCTATACTCAGCCCAGGTCTATAGCAAAGCTTGCCAGTGATTACAACCCATGACCAAGACTCTCTTCTGTCTATCCCCAGTTGCCCACCTTGAGTAGAACATAACATCTCTAAATTTGCCTTAAATAAATACATACCATTTGTTACTTCATGAATACTTTGTTTCATTTTTTCCATTCAATAGCAGCACATTTCTGAGCAGCTATATGACAGTAAATGGTAAATGGATGGTAAAGGCCATTCTGATGAGGCCTCAGACAGAAATGACAAACAAGGTATTGGAAACTGGATCCTTGTTATATAGTTACAAAGAACTTGGCAGAATTGTGTCCATGCCCTAGGGCTGTATGAAAGGTAGAATTTAAGAGTGATGAACTGGGATATCTGGCAGGAGAAAGTTAAGCAATGACTCATTCAAGGTGCTGGATGGTTTCTTTTGGATGCTTACAGTAAAATGAGAGAAGAGAGAAATGATTTCCAGGTGGAATTTATATTTAAAGGGAATAAACATTAGAAATATTTGGAAAACTCTTAACCTGGCCATGCAAAGAATAAAAAAGCATATTTTGGACCATTTGGTAAAGAGATTGATATGGATAGAAAGATGCAAGGTTTCATTTATCAAGACAATAAGAGCATAACCCTCAAAGCATTTCAGATATTTTTGAGGCAAGCTAGGATCTTGAGTGCAAGGTTTCCAGAGAGGTGCCTGTGAGACCCCAGTATTTGCTACCCAGGGGACTCTGCTCCTTGAATTTGTACAGTACTTCTTGGCTGCCCCAGCTATGGCTCAAGGGAACCCAGGTTCAGTTCATGCCAGGTATAACTCATGTATGCCACAGCTCTAGAGGGTACAAGCAGAAAGCCTTGGTAGCAAACACTTGGAGCTGACTCTACAGATGCAACTGTGGGGCTATGCAGCCTCCACCTAAGTTTCAAAAAATCTGTCAGACAGCCTTGGGGTCCAGGCAGAAACTTGTCATGAGGCAGAGCCACTGCAGAGAACCCCCACTATGGCAATACCCAGGGAGCCGTGGAAGTGGGGCCACTCCTAAGATCCCAAAAGTGTAGAGCTACCAGCATGCAGCATCAGCCTGGGGGAGCTGCAGGCAGGAGACTCCAACCTGTGAGAGCTGCATGGGCTGAGCCCAGCGAAGCTGTAGGGGTGGGCTACCCAAGGTTTTGGGGGCCCAACCCCTGCCGCTCCTAGTGTGTTCAGGAGACAGCATATGAAGTGAAAGATTATTCCTAAGCTTTAAGATTTAATTTTGCTTTCTCTTTTGGATTACGTGGAGCCTGTTATTTCTTCCTTTTTGCCTATTTCTCCCATTTGGATTAGAAATGTCTATCCTATACCGGTTTCGCCATCATATTTTAGAAGTATGTGACTTGTTTTAACTTCACAGTGGGAAGGGAATTTGCCAAAGGATAAATTGCAGCTTGAGTCTCACCCATATCTTATTTTGATGAGACTTCGGACTTTCAAGTGGATGCCAGAATAAGTTAAGACTTTTGGGAGTATTGGGATGAAATGAATGGATTTTTCCCTGGGCTTACATTTTGGGAGCCAGGGGCAAAATGCTATGGTTTTAATGTGTCCTTCAAAGTTCATATGTTGGAAACTTAATCCCCAAAGCAACAGTGCTAATAGTGGAACCTTTAAGAGATGATTAGGTCATGAGTGCTCTGCCCTCATTAATAGATTACCATTGTTATCACAGGAATGTGTCAGTTATTGCGAGAGTAGGTTTGTTATAAAAGTCAGTTCAGTCTGCTCTTGCTCTCACATTCTCTTGCCCTGCTGCCTTGCATCATGAGTTGAAGCAGCACCAAGCTCCTCTCCAGATGTATCCCGACAATGTTGACTTCTCAGCCTCCAGAATGTAATACATAATTTTGTTCTTTTTTATAAATTACTCAGTATCAGGTTTTCTGTTACAGCAGCACAAAATGGACTAAAACACCAGATACTATGGTGAAAGGGCTAGCTGATATGGACCTCAACAATGGTTATAATTTTCTGTGTACTCATTTGTGTGACATATTTAAGCTAGAACTAGTAATGTTACTAATTTTAAAATTGTCTCAATAGTTATATAAATGTATATCAGATATATAATAAAATTATTAAGTTATTTATATAATTTAAGATTTATATAGACACATCTTAAATCATCTTCTCTGTTGATTGTCTTACTACAGTTTAAGTATCCAATTTGCTTACAAACCCACTTCTGAATCAGTATGTTCTCTGAAAGAGTTTCATATTGTGGTACAAACTTCATTTTAAATAAATTTTACTGAAATATTACATACACACAAACACAAATCCTGTATATACAGCTCAGCAAATTTACAAGGGGACTCCCACTTAAATCAAGATATAGAATGTGTAGGCACCGAAGCTTTACCCTGGTGCCTTTACTCATCATTAGCCTGCTGCCAGTGTTAACCATTTTTCTAACTTCTATCACAATAAGGGCATTGTTTTTAAACACAAAAGCTAGAACTTGACAAGGATTCCAAACAGAGATGGGGTGGTAGGATTAGCTGACATTTAAGTCCTCTCTATTCTTGGGATTCTATGATAATTTTTTTCCTGTAAGTCACTTTTATATCATTTTGGTATAGCCTTGTGACATTTCTTTCCCAAATATAATTTTGTTCCCTTTTAATCTCTACCCTTTCTCTATCCCTTTGTTTTATTATCCATTCTAAATATGTTATTCAGAGAACTTGATATTAGTAGTACTGTGAAAAAATCTCAAAGCCCATGATGCACTGAAAATACACTTTTGACATTTAATCATGAGTAATACAGCAATATCACAGAAAATTTGGACAATAAGCCAAAAAAATGCACCCATAAGCCAACCATCCTAACAAATTACCATGTGAATTTTGCACAGTGTTTTCAAACACATAATAAATTATTATTTACATTAGTCAGCAGCCCTGTTTATGCCACATCATGAGCCTTTCCTCATGTAATAATATAGTGAGTATAATGATTAGTGGCTGCATAATACTGCAGTAAGTAGATACATCATACTTTGTCTGAACAGCAATTTAGGTGGCTTCTCATGTTTTATCAGCATAAATAAAGCTGAATTGATTATCTTTTTGCATATACCTGTGTTCTTCATCTGTATTACTTATGACAGATTCCCAGAAGTATGATGGTGTAAGTGCATGTTCATGTGCAAGGGAGCACAAAACACTTCCAGCTTTGCATTTTGCTGGGTAATTAAAGTAGAGGAGTGATAGATCCCCAGAAGCAGAGATGTTGATTTCATGATCTTTTCTGATTTAAAAATCAGAAAACCAATAAGCCATTTCTGCCTAGACCAGATCAATTACTTAGGGACTCAGACATTTAACTTAAAACATGGCTCAGGGCTAAACTCTAGTATAACTGGGCTATAGTTGCCACTATATGCTCAACTGGTAATTTCTCTGTTCTTCCTAGTTTGTAAAATAGCCATCCAACTGGCTTACAGTCATTATTGCTGCAACTTGAGATTTTGGCAAAAATATATTTTGTAGAGTATAAGGCCTGAAAGGAACCCATTTAAAATTTCCAAAATGAATCAGGTTAAGAGAGAGAAAGAGAGGAAGTAAAACTGCAGTGAGGTGAATGGAAAGAAAGGAGGCATACAAGATACGTCTTTTGGAGTTACAGAACATGGACGTTGGAACTGATTTTCCCAGGGATAATTTTAGTATATTACTTAAGCTCAGAAGCTCTATTTATTTTACAGTTTCTTGGATGCTAAGCTAGATAAAAACTAAACTTTATTAGTTGATTGATTTAATATTATAAAATCAGGAATCAATTTTATTGACACTTAAATTTTATCTAATTAGCTTAATAGAAGTGGTTTCTTTAGAAGAAAGAGCTGATATAATTAAAATTTAGAGGAAACACAATGTTTACTGAAAATTTTAGAAACTGTCTCCATGTGTAGACTATTTTATTCGTGAAATGTATTACTTATTTGATAGACTATCCATATTGGTCCGTTCTCACGCTGCTATCAAGAACTACCTGAGACTGGGTAATTTATAAAGGAAAGGGGTTTAATTGACTCACAGTTGCACATGGCTTGAAAAGCCTCAGGAACCTTACAGTCATGGTGGAAGGGGAAGCAAACACATCCTTCTTCACGTGGTGGGAGGAGAGGGTAGTGCAGAGCGAAGTAGGGAACATCTCCTTATGAAGCCTTTTATTAAACCATCAGATCTTATGATAACTCACTCACTATCACAAGAACAGCATGGTAGAACTGCCTGCATAATCGAATCACCTCCCATGAGGTCCCTCCCTCAATACATGGGGGATTACGGTTTGGATTACAATTCAAGATGACATTTTGGGTGGAGACACAGCCAAACCATACCACCATCCCTTATCCCTTAGAGTCCACTTCCAGAGGCAAATATGACTGTATTCCTGGAATGGACCAATGGAGATGATCAGAGAAGTCTCCTATTAGCATAAAACAGTTGACTAAGTCTTGAGATTGGAGTAGAAGTTCATCAGTGCAGTAAAACATCACTTATTTAATGAATCATTAGTCTCTGAACACCTCTAATTATCCAGATATTCAGCTTAGGGCTTGGAACAGGAGAATATAAAACACAAGTCCTCAGGAACATAGGCACATATCCACAATTACAGTGTATTAGGGTATAGGCTAGAAAAGAAAGAAAGGAAAAGAAAGAGGAAAATAAGTACTGGGCTTGGAGCTCTCCAGACAAAGTCAGGGTTCAGGGAAGGTTTCCTGGAGGAGTCTTACTGGAGCTCAGACTTAATAATAAGTAGGCATTCATCAGGTGAATTTGAAAATGGGTAGCTTTCTGAACAGAGAAGGACAAAAGCCCTAACATATCTGGGGACCCTGGAATATCATGGGAGGCAGAGAGTGTGTTATATCTCATAACCAAGACAGCTCCTAACTGACTAAGGGACACGTAACATATAGGGTATTGATACGCACTGTACAAAAGAGCCAGCAGGCACTGAGATATAAAGAGCCTTGAATCTTAGTATTTTTGCAGTAGAAACTGGGAAGTCAATGAACGATCTTAGACAAAGGAACAACAGTGTCAGGGCAAATGTTAGGTAGATCACTGTGAAAATAGTGTGGAGAATATGTTAGAAGGTATAGGACTAGAGGTAGAGAGAACAATGAGGAGGCTGCAGCCTTGGTTCTAAGAAGGGAACATCAAACTTCATCTGTCAAAGCCAGGTAGTAAATATTTTAGACTTAGCAGAACATATGTTCTATATCACAACTACTGAACTCTACCAATGTAGCACAAAATCATTCATAGACAATACATACATCAGTAAATGTGGCCGTGTCCGAATACCATTTTATTTACTCACAGTGAAATGTGAATTTCAAATCATTTTTGGATGTCATGAAATATTACTTTTCTTTTGATTTTTTTAAACCACTTAAAATGTGGAAAACATTCTGCTGTTTCATAGAAAACAGGTGAACACCTCAACTAATACAGTTGGTGTAAGAAGGCAGCTAAGTAAATGGATTTGAAAAGCATCTACTATAGGACTCAGGAACTGATCACTTTTATCTGGTTAAAGAGGATTATTTTCAAGGATAACTCTCAGTATTGTGGCTTCAGCACTAGAGGGGAAGGTGATGTCTCCAATCCGATAGTAGATCCAGAAGAAAGAAAGGGCTTTAGGCATAGGAGGACACAGAGGCTAACAAGTGCTTTTTTGTTTTTTCAGTAATTCAGTCTTTAGCAACTCTGGTGTATGACATTCTCCTGAGGGAAATATTTTAAATGTTGTGTGCCTTAAGTAATTTTTTTTCACTCTTGGCCAGCGCTCGCTTACAATTTTGGGTCAAAAAAAATACTTTTACTATAGAAAGTATCTGAGAGAAATTAATGTTCATTACTAATATCAATCCTTTAGAATATATCACCTCCTTTGACATTTTCAGAAAACTGCCTCAAATAAGCCCCAAATGCAAATGTGACCCATATGCCAATGCCATATATCTGGCTGCGTACACACTGCATTAAAAAGCTCTCTCAAGCTAGAATTTTTTATCATTCCTGCATGAAATAACTCTCATGAAATAATTAGGAGGTACACAAACTAATGATAAATGTTAGCTTTTGGAAATGGGTGTTGATGAAATTATCATAATCTGATTATGCAGCTTCAAAGAACCTTTCCTAAGCTCGATTTTTCCTCGTCTGATCCAATCTGCAACTGTCTATGGCCAGAACAGCCTCTGCATGAGGATTTATGATGAGGGCTTAGAACTGCCAGCTGAGTCACTTCTCCCTGAACCATAAATATTCATGAAGGAGAATGGGTACTCTGTATGGCTTCCTGCCTCTTGGGTAACCCCAACATTCTGGTCAAGGCCCTATACTACTAAATAAAGAGCAATAGAGAATTTTCAAGTTGTAAAATAAATTACAATTTCTTTTCAAGTATAGCAAGGTGGAGTTGTATGGTGGATTTATGAGTCAAATAGGCTGGGATACAGGTCTAGTCCTTCCTTTTACTTAACTCTATGCCTTGGTCAAGTTACTTAACTTCTCTAAGCAGATAAAAATAATCCATGGAAAGCACTAAGAAGGGTCCTTACTACATAGAAAATATGGCGTAATGATAATACTATTACCTATTCTTATTTTTACTACTGTGTAAATTACTAAAATCTCAGAGTATAATTTCAGATAAACATATTGTTAACAATGTTTTTATATTAAAACTTACAAAATCACTAGAAGATGAAAACAATCAACTATTTTTGTGAGCTTACTATGCTTAAACTTGGCCGTTTTTCATGTTATTTTATAACAACCCTGCAATGAATTAATATATTATCCTCATTTTATAGGTAAAGAAAATAAAGCTCTGAGGGATAACTATACTAATATCATTATACTAGTGAGGGTCAGCTAGGCTCTGTTGCGATAATAAAAGAACCACACTTTTACATAGGAGTTAGAAAAGGCTTTCTTATGGTCATATAACTACCAAGAAGTACAATAACATGTTACATTAGTGTCTTAGTCTGTTTGGACTGCTATAACAAAAAACCTTAGATTGGGTAATTTACAAACAATGGAAATTTATTGCTCAAGTTCTTAGGCTGGGAAGTCCAAGATCAAGGCACTAACAGATTTGATGTCTAGTGAGAGCTGGTTTTCTGCTTCATAGATAGCACCTTCTAGCTGTGCCCTCATGTGCTAGAAGGGACAAATAGGCTCCCTCAAGCCTCTTTTACAGGGACACCAATCCCATTTGTGAGAGAGGAGCCCTTATGACCTAATTATCTCCTTAAAAGCCCTACCTCTTAATACCTTGGGGGTTAGGGTTCCATATATTAATTTTGGGGGGACACAAATATTCATCATAGAAATTAGTATTTATTCCTAACTGTTGAAAATAATGATGTATTCAATAATAGCATTTTTGTGTGCAAAGCAGCTCTCTGTTGTAAGTTGAGCCAAAATGAAAATTCCTGTTTACCAGATGAGTAAACTGAGACAAAGAGTCTCTTTCTTAGGATCTCACATGTTAGTATCAAAGCCAGGTCCAAACTCCAGGGGTCCTGATTCCTGAGACCGTAATATGAATTCTATATACCAATATTGCCTAAAGTGTGTTAGTTGAAAAAGAAAAAAATTCATCTTTGGACTAAATATATGTCAGAAGTAGAAAACTGCCGTAAATAAAGAAGCAAATGATTTGTTTCAGGAACTCCCAAAGGTCTGAAGAAACCAATGCATTAAGACTTTTGGTGAAGCAATACATTTTTTTTTCCAAACTTATATGACCCAAAACCCTTCCTCTTAGAATGTCCCACTGGACACAGCTCACTCTTAGGGAGATGCTGACCGTTTATTATACTGCCAGCACTTTACAGAATATCAACTACCTGATCCTTCTCATCTTCTTTCCCAAAGAAATCTAGACAAACAGTTGTTGCTTTCTGCAAGTGTGGGGCTTTAAGTGTGGGATCCTGCTTCAGTATCCTTTGGTGAAGAAAGGAAATTAGACAACTTGGATATTCCCCTTCACTTATTCTTCCTTTTCTCTCTCACACACTCACACATACAACAAATACATCCTGTTCATTTTCTAATCAGAATTCCGTGCTAAAAGAATCATCTTTCTGTTCTTACCATGTTTGTGAAACACAGGCCTCTTCGTACAAAGATAAAGAAAGTTTCCATTCTTTCCACAGATTACCTATCTTTTGAAATGCATTTTGTGGTCCACTCAGTCCATTTCCAGAGTATGAAAAGAACAGCACATGGTAATTAAGACAGTCACCGCATGTGCAACACTATAATAATAATGGTCAGGATTAGGGACCCAATTTTTCCCATGTTTATTTGCAGATGTGTTCATTTTGATCTGCATATCATACTGTGGTGCTTGTGTTCAAGGCTGTCATAATGTGCTGTGCATGTGTTATATTTCCAGTGACTTCTTTCTTTGCTGGCACCAAGGAGCATCTGATTCAGTGGGAGACAAGTTGAGGAGCATTGCTTCCACGCCATTCCATCTTCCCTACCTGGTCACTGGCCCCACGTAGACAGGTTCTCTCAATCCAACCACAGAATTCCTCACCACAAAACACTCACTGTTCTCCAAACGAACGTCACTTGTAATAATTGGCCAACATTTTTATTTTTTTAATCTGTATCTATTATGATGTTATTTTAAGGCAACAGATTTTATGCTTAATTAACTGATAAAGTAGCTGAGGCTAAGAGAGATTAAATAATTTTCTCAAGTTTCCATAGCAGGTAAGAGATTTCTCTAACTTTAAAGCCAATGTTCTTAGCACCCCAAAAAGAGACAATGGGGTCTCATGGTTAAGATTGTGGATGTTAAAGTCAGAGTTCAACTCCCAGCCTTACCTGTAAAAACGGGATGTCATCTAGCTTCCACACTGCTTGAGGGATTGACTGAGGTTCACAGACCTAATATCTCTTTGTGGTTTAATAGCGACTAAAGACAATAAATACTAGTTCCTTTCCTTTTTAAATTATAATATTAACCTGACCTAAGTTTGAAAGAGTATTGAGCTGACAGGTAATTTTTTTTCTGATGCTTCTTGCATTTTTATAATTTATAAATGTTAATACTGATTATATGAGACAATACTAAAAAAAAGTACATATATATGCATATACATCCACATATATCCATTCATTCATTCATACAAAATATAAGTGTAGCTACCAAAGTGGCCTCAACTAATAATAAAAGGAAATGTGGGAAAGTAAGTGATATTTAGCTTTGGGGTACTGAATCCCTCTCTTTCTCATTTCCATTCAAACCGTAACCTATTTGCAGAGAGGCAGTACTGAGTGTTACCGCCTTATGGGGTAGAGTACAGGGAGTGACTGTGCTCCTCCTTCAAAGCCCACTCCTGATTGATTACTCCACGGTGCAAATGTGAGCTCCTGGGTTCCCTCTCTCTGGACAGCAGAAGAGGAATCCTATTTCTTGTTGAGGAGTAAAAAATGTATCCTTTATTTCTGGAGTTTCCATTTTTATAGAGCCAGTTTGTAGGGTGGATGGGAGGCAGGACACTGAATTTGAAGAACCAGAGCATCTTCTCGGCACCACACTGCAGAGAGAATGATCAGAAGAGCTGAGCTCTAACTGTGGCTTCCCCTGACCTTGCTGGCTGTCTCTAAGCTATGCACCTCAACTCTCTGGACTTTAGTTTCTCCATTTATAAAATGAGGATATCAGTAGCAACTTGATAGGATTGTTGAGAGGACTAAATGAGTTATTGTAACGATGAGCAGCACACCAACAGCAGAAATAATTATAACATGGCCATCATTTCTTTCAAATTAACACTGGAGGTCCCAATTTCATGGAGCTTTTCAATATTCACCTTAAATTCTTTGAACGAACATAGTCTTCAACCTGTTTTCTCAGCTGGAGTGGTTGCAAATCAAATTTACCCTTGACTTCTAGAAATAAAGAACCGCAGTATGTCACATTCCTGAAAGGTCCTCTGAATGGCTTTTATGAGTGCTGTGCGTCGGCCTCTCACTCTGTGTGTGCTACAGCCTGTGCTGTTCCATGAGTGCTTTCATTCAGCCCTAACAACAGCCATACAAGGTGGCCACTAGCACGGGCCTTGTTTTCAGATGAATAAACCGAGGCACCAAGTTCGGTTGGATAACTTGTCCAAGGTCAGATGCAGGCAGAGCCAGGGTGAACCCTCAGGCCCCCTTCCCCAGAGCCCAGTGTCTTTCCTCTGTTCCATTCTGCCTCTTCAGAGAAAGAAATCCAGAGGGAACTGCCATGTGCTTCCTGTCATTTCTCTAAATTTAGATGTGAAAATTGATTCTGAATAGGAGAAGAGAAGGAAAGCTCTACTTATCTGTGATTCATTTCCACAAATGTTCATAGGTCTCGAAGGGAGGCAGCCACACCTGTAACAGAAAAATAACCATCAGAGATTCAGACCTTAAGGATAAGTCATTTTACATGGATTAAAGGGATTGATTTCTTGGTATCCTTTCACAGATGTTGTTTATGAGACACTTACTATGGGTAAAAATAAAACGCATACTTCATCAATATTAAGTTGTCATAGCATCTCAATATAAGCTGTATCCTGAAAGTCCCCATTCCAGGTCTCATTCTCCTCCGGCAAGTTCTTTTGCTTCTCAGAACTAATTTTACTCATCTGCAACACAAAATGAGCCACTGAGGCACTTTCAGCGTTGGTGTTCTGTGGGTCAGCATTTATTGGTAATTTACTATCTTGCTTACTTCCCCCAAAGGATACTTAGTGACAAAGAAAAACATCAACACATAAGTAGAGTGCATAGTTAAAGGAGGAATCAGAAACAATACAAAGAAAGAGGAGATAATTATACCAAAAACATGGATAAAATAATTACTATAATTGAGCAATAAATAACATTGTAATTTATCTAGGCCTTTAATTAATTAGTCTGCAAGTTGGTACTGTTTTGTCTGTTTGCTCTGGTTCCAGTCTTGAGTAGTCATTATAAGGAGGATGTAGGAAAACCAGCCTCAGACTGGAGCAATGGGGTAGCTGGGGGGAAAATGCTTCCTATTATCACTAAATCTCTAACCTGATCCCAAGTGGTAATTGAGTTCACACACTGAAAAATTCAGAGTGAAAACCGAAGTCTCCCAAACCACTGCCTTGTTTGCAAAGGGACATTTCTCACAGAAGCCTGAGAATTCAGCTTCCTCCGTGCACAGGCGACCTCCTCTGATGCCCCTCTCTTGCCTGCCTTGGCTCATAGCTATGCGTGCTTCTCTGCTGCCCCTCTACCCTGGGCTATGAGCTTGGGGACAGGAATTTCTGGTTCATTTTCACAGATTATTTAAAAAATCATTCCTGTATAAATGCATGATAGCCAGAATTATATGATGCAGCCAACCCAAATTGCACAAATTGCCTATTTTATTCACCCATTCATGTATTCCACAGACATTTATAGATTCTCCTACATGCCCAGGTCTGTGCTAGGCACAGGGGAGCTCATCCTAGCAAGACTGGCAAGAAGCCACCACTTAGAGTAGCCCGATAGGTCCTCTAGTAAGAGTTCTCCAACCTGAGCACCACTGACATTTTAGGGCGGGTAATTTTTTATTGTGTCGGCTGTCCTGTGTATTGTAACATGGTTACCACCACCCCTGACTTCTACTGACTAAATTTTAGTAGCAACCCCCTACCCAAGTTGTTACCGTCAAAAATGTCTCCAGAAATTGCCAAATGTCCCCAGGGGGGCAAAATTGTCCCCACTTGAGAATCACTGTAGTAGAGCAACCCAGTGGGGCTGCAGGTCATGGAGGAGGGAGTAACATGATATCGCCAACTCTAGGTTAAAGCACAATACAATGCCGTGGTTAAGAACACAGACTCAGAGCCATATGGTTGGCATCTGAAGCCTGGCTTTCCTCTTTCTAGCTGTGTGACTGGGAGACAGTGATTTACCCTCTCTGTGCCTCAGTTTACATATATTTGAAATGTGGATGATAACAGTAATTGCCTCCTGAAATTGTGAGGGTTACAATAGTACATTGCAATGGGCTATTTGCCTGCCCATCTCCACTCTAGTCAGTGAACTTCTTGAGGGAAAGAATCTGTGTTTTCACCTCTTTTTCCTTACCCAGAACTACTTTGCTTTCATGCTAGCTTTAGTGCTAATAGAGGAATGTGAAGCATTGGATTTTTCTGAGTTCAAGCCCTGGGATTTGAAAACCCTGGTTGTTTCACCCAATTACTAAGCCAAGTTGCAGAGATAATAGCTATAAGGAATGACCAATAACAATTCAGCCTTGTTTAGAGAAATAAGGGAATTAATTGATGTGAGAATCCTTGTTACTAAGTATGGCACCTGATATATTATCAAATAAGTGTCTGAATCTGAGAACAGATGCTAGGGGGTAGAGTGGAAATGACTCCCACACTTCGTGTTGTCCCACATAGACAGATAACAGTCTAGATTGTTTCCCTGACCCAGGAGAAAGCATCTGCTCTATTCCCGTGGTCAAATGGAATAGTTAATATCCAACCAGCCCTGCACCAAGAAAGTATCACATATGCTCTCGGCCAAGGAGCAGATTATGATAGCAACCTATGTATCTGCCCATAAGGCTACCAGTACCAGCTGTAGGTGACTTTAGTAGGCCCAGCAATGGGGATGGCAGGAGATTTCTGTCCACTTCCCCCCAGCAGTTTGACCATCCCACCTCAACACCTCATTGCTTCACCTGTACTGAATTTCTTTAGCCCAAACCATTCACTTGTTCACGTTTTCAGCTAATAATTTATCTCCCTAGAAGTTCCAAAATTGACATCCTTCAAACTCCTAGTGGTGGCCCATCATCCAGCCTTAAGGTATCCCACCTTCACATCTGGCCTTTGTCAACTTCTCCAGCCACCTTCTCCCTGCACCTCTATGCACCCCATTTTCCAGACACAAGGAAACGCATCTAAATAATCTTGCACAGCTATTTCTTTTCTCTGGGTTGGTCTCGCCTCCCCTGTGTCTGTCCAGAGACTGTCCAGTTGTCCTCAATGTGGCTGCCCTGTCACCTCTTCCTGCCTGTTCATGGGGCAGAGATGCAT